>NC_064629.1:373148666-373454576 GCF_023864275.1 Schistocerca cancellata
TAGCTGGGATCTAGAATACGACGCTCAGTTTCTCTGACTACCAAACCTGAGAGAAAACTGTACACAGGACCTCTGCCTGCTAAAAAGGGAAGAAGGAGGGCATGGGAGAGCATCTGCCATTCAGTCCACCTGTTCGTCACCACTACTTTCAGAGTCTTCTTTCTTACAACAACAATGAAGACATTGAGCCACTGCTTGGAGATGATAGTGTGGACGATGAGCAAGAGGATTATGTAACATTATGTAAATACTGTGTTGTTGACTGTTTTGTATATTTTCATAGTCAATAAAATCCGCTACCTGTTTATCTCACAAGTGAATTAGAAAGTACTCGTCCTATAACGTATATGAATTTTGTTTAACAACCCTACTGTATCACTAAATATCTCAAAACAAGAATAATGTGACTTACACTTGAGGTCTAAGCGTCTCATACGGGAAATATTGACAGAGGTGAAACGAGCGGAAAATGACAAAAATGTAGGATGGTTGGCTGAGACTAGAAATCGAAACCTTTAGATTTTCACTTCAATTTATCGATGTCGTATGGAATTTGTTTAGGTCAGTGATTGTATCACAACATTATTTTATAAATTCAGATTTGTAGTCTTACATACAATTAACCACCGAGTGACACATCTTGATACCGTAATGTATTTAAATAACACTGTAGTATCATTGCCACAGATACTACTACAACGACGCGCCAACACAAGGTTGGCAGACCGTCGTCTGCCGAGCACAGCGCATTCTAGCGGGCTGTGCAGCTCGACCGAACTGGAGTGTGCCTCGTTCACTTCTTAGCTAGATTTCAACCTAGGCAGACGCACTTTCATAATCGGCCCTCAGCCAGTTCTGTAATGTTTGCATTGATTCTCTGAGGAGGGCCCATCAGGCTTAGTCCATGAGAATATGTTGCATTAGTTCATGGTATTCCATGTAACGAGACTGTCAGTTCATAGCCGCAGCTGCAGTCCTACAAACTACTGAAGATAAGTAATTTCATTATTCTATGTGTTTCTTGAATAATAATCCTTCTCTCTAACAGTGTGCCGTACCGTATATTATTGCAACCTGGGCTCCTTCAGCTCCTATCAACTCGGCCTCCTACTTATTTGCATTTAGTAACGAGCTGAAAACACCAACGCGTTTTGTGCCACTAAACACTGAGACACATTAAACACGGCACCAACATTGCCGCAGATGATGAATGTACAAATGAATAGTGTAGGCAAATATCACAGTGGTTTCCCAGACAATTTCTCGTTCCGGAAAATACCACGCTGATCTGTCAAATAAGTGAGCACCTTTGAACCAGAAACATACTTCCACATAAAGGTAACTCGGCAGGGATTGCGCCACTGAGGCCACGAGGCTTAGCTGTGCACAGTTCAAACTGAAGAGCAACTCTTTCGTGTCGAGTTCGTCTCACTGACAACGAGCTAGCCGGTCTTCATATAGTATTTGATCCCTTTACGAGACTGCAGCGCCCCCTGACTAGTCTGCCAAACGCAGCAATCCGATTACTGTGAAAGGAGTTGACCGCAGGTTGAAGGCCAGAGGCGAGCAATATTACTAGAGCTTCAACGCGGTGCAGCAGAGCCCATTGGTTTGCATTTCAAGAGGCAGTTACAGCAAATCCGCTCTCACATCCAACTAAGGAGTGGCAGTTGACCGCTCAGTAACCTGATAACAAGCGATTCACCCTAAACGTTCGGTAACATGGAGTCGAATGTCGAAGACTCTAAACGGAAGTGGCTTTGGAGTCAAACGAAGTAAGAGTGATTATTGACGTCAGCATGCAGGCGAGAAACATATAAATCTATAACGTTCTGTAGAGATTTCGAAAATTAGCGATGTTGGTGCAATTGTACAGAACGAAAAATGTATACACTAAATCCGTTAACGACCTGTTTAAACGGTTCTGGAAGGAAAACTGTTGATGAGTCACGATCGAGTCGAGTGTTAGCCAGAATAACAACCAATCATGCAATTCAAGCAGGTCGGATGCTGACTCAAAACTGAATATGGTATTTGCGATTGGTGTAGGGAGATTTTGGGAGTAACGAGGACAGGTATTTGGAAGATATTCTCGATTTGTGCAACACAAGGTAGCTGGTCAGCAGAGAGTAACAAACATCGCTTCCGCTGGACATCACATTGTTTTTGTGACCAGAATCCTTCAGTATTTCAAACTATAATCACAGTGAACGAGAAGTGATGACTGCACAACTACTCTTAACAGACCGTTTATAGAGGCTTTTAAAAGCGTATCCTCGGTGCAAATAATTCAACTGCGTTTTTGTAGATAGTGGAGATTAATTTGAAAGTGAATAAATTCTGCATCTAAAACTTTTGTTATTAATCCAGTGTCAACTCAATCCATTGCAATATGCCGACAGTGGACTAAGTGTTCTCTATAGAAAGGCCATCTGTATTGATAACGACGTTTAGCGAACCGAAGCATTCAAGACTTTTAACAATGGTAAAGAAACAGTCTCTTGTGAATTTCCATCACTCCATTTTCGCGCTGGAAGAAGTTTTGGCGCTATAGCATCAGACCACATTCTACACTTTGATTGCTTCAGCGACATTGAAGAAAAAGGGAAATGGGCGTGTTTCTTCACCGCTACTGGTACCTTCAAGCAGCTGCTTTGCTTCACCAGCCGAGTATAAAAATGGCGGAACGGGTAAACGTCAAAATTTCAGTGAACCTGAAGGATCCAATACATGAGATTGGTAAACATTTGTTGAGAAGAACACAGAGAGAGAAGGAAAAGATATCTCTCTCCCGAAGTGGGTAACTCTGACACTATAGACACAAAATATCTTACAGCGAGAGCGTGCTAATATGTAGTGAACATATCATAAACTCTTCTCGGGAAATTGGACATCCTTTACTATCTTATGTGCGTTTATCTCCGAATGTAACGCGTAATGGTTCGTAGTGTCTAACAGGAAGATTTTGTTTACAACATAATTTAAGTGTTAGCAGCAACATTTTGCTAAGTTAAACTTAAGGTACCGATCTACATGTTCTCAAACACCATTATAACTTTATAAACTTTTTATTTATTTAATTTTACTTCAGCTAGGCGTCTGCATGAATGACAAACTGTCACAGAATACATCGAACAAGCATGTAATTTATTGAAAGAAGGCGAAATAATACATTACAACATGGAGCAGAGATCCAATCCCGCGCGTTTCACTAAAGTACAAAATCCTACCGCCTTTCGCTTAAATTTTTGGAAATACAAATACACTCCTGGAAATGGAAAAAAGAACACATTGACACCGGTGTGTGAGACCCACTATATTTGCTCCGGACACTGCGAGAGGGCTGTACAAGCAATGATCACACGCACGGCACAGCGGACACACCAGGAACCGCGGTGTTGGCCGTCGAATGGCGCTAGCTGCGCAGCATTTGTGCACCGCCGCCGTCAGTGTCAGCCAGTTTGCCGTGCCATACGGAGCTCCATCGCAGTCTTTAACACTGGTAGCATGCCGCGACAGCGTGGACGTGAACCGTATGTGCAGTTGACGGACTTTGAGCGAGGGCGTATAGTGGGCATGCGGGAGGCCGGGTGGACGTACCGCCGAATTGCTCAACACGTGGGGCGTGAGGTCTCCACAGTACATCGATGTTGTCGCCAGTGGTCGGCGGAAGGTGCACGTGCCCGTCGACCTGGAACCGGACCGCAGCGACGCACGGATGCACGCCAAGACCGTAGGATCCTACGCAGTGCCGTAGGGGACCGCACCGCCACTTCCCAGCAAATTAGGGACACTGTTGCTCCTGGGGTATCGGCGAGGACCATTCGCAACCGTCTCCATGAAGCTGGGCTACGGTCCCGCACACCGTTAGGCCGTCTTCCGCTCACGCCCAACAACGTGCAGCCCGCCTCCAGTGGTGTCGCGACAGGCGTGAATGGAGGGACGAATGGAGACGTGTCGTCTTCAGCGATGAGAGTCGCTTCTGCCTTGGTGCCAATGATGGTCGTATGCGTGTTTGGCGCCGTGCAGGTGAGCGCCACAATCAGGACTGCATACGACCGAGGCACACAGGGCCAACACCCGGCATCATGGTGTGGGGAGCGATCTCCTACACTGGCCGTACACCACTGGTGATCGTCGAGGGGACACTGAATAGTGCACGGTACATCCAAACCGTCATCGAACCCATCGTTCTACCATTCCTAGACCGGCAAGGGAACTTGCTGTTCCAACAGGACAATGCACGTCCGCATATATCCCGTGCCACCCAACGTGCTCTAGAAGGTGTAAGTCAACTACCCTGGCCAGCAAGATCTCCGGATCTGTCCCCCATTGAGCATGTTTGGGACTGGATGAAGCGTCGTCTCACGCGGTTTGCACGTCCAGCACGAACGCTGGTCCAACTGAGGCGCCAGGTGGAAATGGCATGGCAAGCCGTTCCACAGGACTACATCCAGCATCTCTACGATCGTCTCCATGCGAGAATAGCAGCCTGCATTGCTGCGAAAGGTGGATATACACTGTACTAGTGCCGACATTGTGCATGCTCTGTTGCCTGTGTCTATGTGCCTGTGGTTCTGTCAGTGTGATCATGTGATGTATCTGATCCCAGGAATGTGTTAATAAAGTTTCCCCTTCCTGGGACAATGAATTCACGGTTTTCTTATTTCAATTTCCAGGAGTGTAGAAGTCGTTAAATGTTATCAGCAATGAGATCTTTCTCATGGCTTTCAGCATGTTCTTTGTACAAATTAAACAGTAGTCGTATATTCAAATTTTCTGGTAAATATATTCTGTTGGGGATGTGCTATCGTGTCTACAATCATTGCTAAGGGGGAATGCTGTTATTTTGAACATGTACCATTACCGTTTTCCTTCTGGTGTTTGTTACCAGAACATTATTGCCTCGCTTATCTTCACTTGGAGGTTCTTTAATCTCTACCATTTTTATGGCTCAGGTCATTCTATCATTTTCCATCTACCATTCTACCACCGTCAAACTGTCTTAGTTAATGTGGCGGGGACGTATCGTTGAAGAGTAACCGCTCTTATGTGTTTCAGTTATGTTCAATAAACCGAGAGAAATGCTGTAAAAGTATGCCATATTCTAATACAAATGAATTACAGTTTACTAGGATACCCTTAAGACAAAAGTCTGTAACACGAGCCGGCCCAAAACATAACCCATTAGCAAGATATTACGTACTTTTGAGTCCGATGTGGTCTGCGCCCAGTGAAGTCCGATCTGGTCTGCGTCTAGTGAAGTCGTATGTCCTACCCAAACAGCCTTTCGGGATTACCAAGAATATGTACACGGTGAGTCACCTAAAACTTGCACCGCAAATATTGCGAAAATGGAAAGTGCTATTTATGTTCGGTTTTCACAGAAGAGATTATTAGTCAGGGTTTTGTACTGTTAGCCAGTCAAGAGATTGTAATATTTTTTGTGTAAACATACTGTTTTCTAAAAGGAACAATACCTAGTGACATTAAAAAACTAAAACTAGGGTAAATTAAATTAGATTTTAGTTTCAGGATCCCAGTGCGAGTCGTTCACAAGAGATTGTATTTTGAAAAGTTACCACACCAACACTTGTACAGAACCTGTGATATCACACACTAAAGAACAACACAAGTGCATACACTAGTTATGTGGATTCTAACCAGTAACAAGAAAAATGACCATCATAGATTGTATTCAAAATGACCACCGGCAGGGAAATACACGCTTCCAGTCTGGTATGGAACGAATGCAGCACACTTGCAAGCATTTCAGCGGAGGTGTCCGAGCAGGCTGCAATAATACGTCGTTGCATATCATCGGGTGTAATTGGTGTGTCCTTGCAAGCAGCAGCTTTCAGCTTTCTCCACAGAAAAAATGTCTACAGGCGTCATATTCGGCGAACTAGCCGGCCAGGGTACAGGTAATCTGCACTATGGACTGGGCAACCATCATTTTGATACCACAGGTTTCTCTTAGTCTGCAGAGGAACGTCTTCTAGTATCCGTAGAAAATAGTCTCATAGGAGGCTGCGATACTTGTGCGCGTTAGGTCTTACGTCTATAAAAACGGACCTATGCGCTGATGGCTCACTATCCTATACCACACGTTTACACTCCGTGGACGCTGACGCTACACCTTACAAAGCCAGCGGGGATTGTCAACAAAACAGTAGTGCGTGTTTCGGCGGTTTACCTGGCCGTGGTTGGTAAATGTGGCTTCACCACTAAGTAAGATGCATGGAACAACCGGTGTTTCCTGTCTTGACGCCCATTTGCAGAAGTTAACACGATTCTCACAATGGTTTCCATGTAGCTCTTGATGGAGAGAGACGTGACAGGAATGGAACCTATGTCGATGAAGAATGTGTAGGACACTTGCCTGACTCATGTCATCTCCTTGTGCAACTGGGGGGGTGGGGGGAGATCTAAAGTTCGGGTCAACTGCAACGGCAGCAAGAACATTAATTTCCCCTTCTTTGCCATCACTTGTTTCCCTTTGTTACAGTCTAGATGTTACACAACCATCTCGACTTAACTGGTTGAAGAGGTTGATAAATAACTGCCGAGATGGTTGACCTTTATTGGGATACCTTACCGCATACACCGTGGAAGAAAGAACGGTATTCTTCGTACACCATCCATACACCATTAGCACATCGACTTTTTCTGCGATGGTAAATCCCTTCGTCCACTCACGACCTACTCCTTGGACTGTCATACACGGAGTACCAAGTCGCAGTGCACTGAAGGAACACACAAACACACTATAAGAGAACGTAACAACATGGTACCTAGCAACTATGCAGGTTGAATGGCACAAACAAGTTACGGAGTGGGAACTTTCCAACATACCATGCCTCGTAAACGACTCGCCCTAGACTCTACAAGAAACATCACGGACATTCTAATTTTCCTTCCATTTAGTTTCTTAACGTCGATGGGCATTGTTCCGTTTAAAGAAGTGTATACAAATACACTTTGTAAGTATTATTTAACTCTGGTTATTGGTTAACAATAGAGCCCCTGACTACCAATCTATTATGTGAAAACCGCACATCAATAGCACTTTCCATTTCCTCAATATTTGCTGTGCATATTTTACGTGATTCTCTGTGTATATTTACGTAAAAATCTCGAAACGCTTCTTGGGTAGGACACAGAACGTCGCTAGACACAGACCACATAGGGCTCAAAAGCTAGGCAGGATGTTTTGGGCCGGCTTGTGTTACAGACAGTATTTGTTTTATTAAATTATATTTTTGTCGTAAGGGTATCCTAGTCAACTTACTTCATTTGTATTAGAACACAGCACATTTTTATAGCGTTTCTCTCGGTTTATTGAACATAACTGAAAAACATAAGAGAGACATTAATCTTTTGCAGTATATCCCCGCTCCCATTAACTAAAACAGTCTGTCGATGATCAGGCAGTTTTTGGTTTCCTCGGGTGTAGAAAGCTACTGCTTTGGAGATAAAGATATCGTTAATCCAAGTATAAAGTAAATTTTCTTGACAGATGTTCGTTAAGGAGCGAGAAAGATACATGTTTAAGGGTGCTACATCAGAAGAACATGTCCGACATGGATTGCTTTCCAGCTATGCTCCTGGGTAGGTTTTTCCGTGAAATCGGCATAGTATAGACGGGTGTTCTCGAACAGCAGCAACGCTATTCCTTGGTCGCTTTTCGTATGTCGCGACCGCGAAGTGCCGCCGTTGTTGAAACAGATGCCAACTGCGATGGACACGCATCTGGGATGCAATTCGTAACACAAAATATATTTTCGTGTCACTAAATGCATAACATAACGTTTTGAGGACACACACTGGCCTATATTTCTATGTGGTATTCTTTTTTGTGTTAGGGCCGACCATTATTTTCTATTTATGAAGTTAATAAGAGCGATTCAGATCCCCGTCTGACCATCTTGATTCAAGTGTTCCACTATTTCCTTAAATCGAGCTTTTTCTGCCATTTGTTGTTCGTCTCTCTGTCTACACGTCTATGAAGACCTCTTTTCCTTAGGAACGTGTAGAGGTACTGAGTTGAAATTTATGTAAAATACTGATGTCCATCGTACCTTGGAAGTGTAAAAAGTTTAGCTTTTAAGTCAGTGCAATAAAAAGATACGGCCATCTGTAAAGATTCGTTTTTCTCGAGAAGGGGTGGCGGTATCAGGTTGAACTTTATCTCAAATATTGTTGTCTGCTGTCCCTTGGAGATGTATTAAATTTAAAGTTCTAAGTCAATGCAATCAAATATACGACCGTCTGTAAAGATCCCTTTTCCTCAAGAACGGGTAGAGGTGTCAAGTTGAAATTTAAGCCAAATACTAACGTCGACGGTCGTTGGCGGTGTAAATAATTTAAGCTTCTAAGCCGATGTAATAAAAAGATACGGTCATGCATGTCACATATTTTGATATTCGCAAACTCACTCCTCAAATTCTATAGATGAACAACCTATATAAATGTCGGTCCTGTGTTCTAGTGGTAAAGCGCATGTCTGGAAACGTAGAGACTGTTGGACTGATTCTCAATCGCATCATTCATTTCTCAGACTTCCTTGTAACATTTTAACATAGCCTTGACATCTTGACGATGTGAGGCTCAGCCAGAACCAACACACGGTTCGGTTTCACGTTAAACCGTAAGTCCCGTTTCTCCGGCATGCTATCTGGGGTAAGACAGAGACACGCCAGTCGCCGAACTGGTGCCGTATTGGAATAGGGCATTGAGTCAAGCGAAATTATTATTATTATTATTATTATTATTATTATTATTATCTATAAACGTTATCAGGTTTTTGTGGAACTCTCAGAGTGCAGGAACTTCCGCATCCGCTCGTGTAGCTAGTTCATGCAACTGGCTGTTATGCGATTTTATTTCAGTGATTTCGATTTGGGTAGCCAAAGCAGCTAGTGAATGTCGATATGGACGAACAAGTAAATGAATGTTTTGAACACGTAGTAATCTGTCTCTTGGGAATCAAAATTCTTTCAGTGTAGAGTATCATTTTTTATGACACATTCAGGAACCAATGTTCTGTATGTGTTGGTCGTGGGTTGGAATGATTCTAGCTACGTATACTTAAGGTCTTGGATCATACAGCAGGCAAACATTTTTAACAAGCACAAACAGACAATCTCCAAATTTATTAACACCGGTTGAACAATGTAGTATTGCACTGGGGTTCCAGATGCATATTAAATATCATGTCCGTTCGCTATTTATTGGAGGAGCGTTGATATAAGCCGGGCCATGACAAAGGCGGTAGTCACACCAGGTAGAAACTCTGTCACCAGTTTCCCATCTCACAAAACATTTTTAATTTTTTTTTATTACTGAGCCAGTCGTCACGTGAATGTCACAGGGAACTTATTTCTTACCGTATCTAATCTTGAGATGTTGAAAACATTTATGTGGGATTGGAATTCGAGCTCTGATCTCTCCTTTCGCTGGGTTACACCCCTTTTGGACGATCCAGTTCCATCCCTTCATTGTTTCCTCAAGAGTCTGAACTCCTCTAGGTCTCTACGAGGAGTACCTGTCTCAATTAGAATGTTGGTTTCTTACAAAAGTTTCCGTCGTGTCACTGCAAGTTGTATTATGCGAACACCAAAATACAGTTGACAAATAGTTATAATTTTTAATACCTCTCTGTAAGTTTTCAACAATAATGATTGGTACCAGTTTCGAATTCCAGGCAGACAAACAACTTTTCACCATGAAACATTTCATATTCAAATATGTCACTATTAGTTACAGGCGAGAATGTAATCGATAGTCGGCGTCTCTTTGTGTGTAGTCAACAACGATGATACGTTCAGGGTTCGAATCCCAGTCAACAGAGAACTTAAAGCCATGTTATTTACAGCTCAGACAGTCCACATCTCGCTACTGGTGAAATAAACCGATTTTTAACGTCTATTAAAAGTCAACGACGATGGTTGGTGGGTTCGAATCTCGGCAAGGTAAAACTTTTTCGTCTCGTCGTTTCAGTTTCAGTCATCTCGATACTGGGGAAAAGTTTTAATTGTGTTCAGTTAACAAGCCGAATAGATCTTTGGCTCGAATCCTCGTCCAACACAAAACTGTATTCCGTGTTAGTTCAAGTTTAAACAAGCGCACACTTATCTACTTGAAACCACACTTTTCGTGGTTGGTTTATAGGAACAGTGGTTGCAGGATTGGAGTCACGGGTCCCATTTCATTTCAGTTCAAAAACATTCATAATATAATTTCAAGTTAAAATTTGTTTTTTTGTAATGTCATTTACTGTAATAAATTTGAGTTTACAAACATAATGGCTGTTTCATCTCTAATAACGTGTTTTCTCATATTTGCATTATCGTGATATTAATTTTATCTGGGTTGATAGCCATGCAGAGCTATTATCTCTTGTGGCTTCTTGTAGTAACTATTTTGCATAGTCAACGACTGTAACGAAAAGAGTGTTACGTTACGTGAGTTGCATACAAATCAGGCGAAACGCAGTTTAGGTCATTCAGATATTTTTGAGCATGGTAATACATTCACCAGTCGGAAAATGGATTTTATTCTTTTCCTCCTAGTTCGATTGCGCCGAGTTATCAATAAATGATATCCCGAATTTACTTATTCATTCGGGTCACCAGCGTCAACTCTTTCGGCGAGTGGTCGCACGACGCACTTCAGCCTGGATCATGCACACACCAAGGGCAGTTGAAAGTCTCGATAATGGGGAAATGTCACAATCATGATACGCCAGGTCACCATATAATCCATACCTCTGCGAGTAGTAAATCTTCAATAACCTACAGGTACCGCAGAATACTGTTTGTGATCTGGTAGTTGATGGAGTTTTAAGGTTCAGTGTTCGACACTTAACGTCACACTCTATCCAATCAAAAGCACCTATTATATGGAAAAATACCACACATTATAGCTACCATGAATTAATAAAATTCGCTGTACAACCACCTTCCATTGATATAAATGTTAAGCTAACAACATAACGCTTATTAAGTGATATCGGAGATTTTACCAAACCATAGTGCTGCTACTACTGAAATATGTACTTAATACCAAATCCTCAACTACATCTTTAATGTTGCAAGTTTGTGGTCTCAATGTAGAATTTCGAGGTGTGTTATGACACTCATAAGAACCTGAATTCATTGAGGAAAAATATAGCGCTCATGTTGTTTGTGCTTGGACTCTCCTCCTAGTATATAGATCTATATTCAAAACTACAGTTAAATGATTCTACTACCACCCGAATTACTGTAAAGAATGATGAGTTAGTGATGGTTTGTAAGAGATCTTTTTTCTGTATTTATATTGACATATTAAAAAGTTCAACCTCTTTACACGTTGTAGGATATGCTAATTGTACTAGTTACTTGTGAGACATAGATGGCCAAACCAAAACCCTTCTGTTTATTCATCTTGGTTGGAGCTACATTAAAAAAAGAAAAGATCAGTCGTAAAAATTAATACATCCTCTTGTATGTGTGAATGATGTGGAAAGAGAAAAAGATAAAAAAACATTAGGACACTGTACTCCATGACCTCGACAGGATTTGGCTGCCCCCATTTACGTGATATATACGTATAGTAAATCGCAATTTTATGAAGAATTCAAGGTAGGAAATTGCAAATAGCGTTAGAAAGGCATATGTACTCTACTCCGCATCCTCCCCCTCATCGATTTCCGTTAACAGAACATTCACCTCATTCTAGACATTCTCAATTTCCACACACAGGTATTGTAGGAGGGAACCAATTTCACCACCCTCAATTATCTCCATTAACTCATCCACACGCTCATCCACGAATGCGAAAACATCATCGACTCCAGTGCCTTTAATGTACAGGGTGATTATTACAACGTTTAAAAACCACCGAAGAGATGCAAATGGTGCTGAGACGAGTAATTGGATATAAGACATGAGGGATCGTGAATGTCGGGAAATACCCCGAAAGTGGATGACAAATGCTGAACATACTGCGTCACCAGATGACCTACCACACGGCACGTGCAGTGGTTGGGCTTGTCGATGCCACTCTCGCTGGTAGGGGAAAGTACTACATATTGCTCCGCTGGGTTATTCTGTATTCGTTCTTGCATTAACCGGTGTGATTAGACGCTGCTCGCGGTAATGATAATCCAATATTACGATGAATCGGTTTACATTTTCGAAAACACTATTTATAAAGAAGAACATGCTAGTCACAATATAACGTCAGCTATTCTTGGCACATATTTCGAGTTTTATATGATTATAATAACTGGAAAACCATAATTGACACTGGAGCTAGTCCTTCTACGGCTTTAGAAATGACTATTTTACCAATCTGAACGTTAATTTGTTATCGATAACATCAGAGGTGGCCAGAGAAAACGTGTCGTAGATAAACATTGAGTTTCTAGATAATAAGACCTGTGTGATTCGATTTGGTACTGCCTGTGAATAATGAAGGAGTAGTTAGTCATTAAATTATCAAAAGAGTGTAATGAGACCACCAAACATCGTTATATAGAAGAATATGTTCGTCTACTGACAATAATTTAACGATAACAAATACTATTATAAAAAAGATGTTTCGGAGACATATGTGAAGTTGAGGACTTGGCGATTATTGCGTAAGGTGGGTAGTCTGTTTAACTAACGACATTGGTCTAGTTGCAGAAATTAGTTTCACTTCGTATATAATTCCTCGAATAATATGATGTACGCAGAAGTGCAGCTTAAATTTAATGTCCATATTTTATGAGATATTTGTGAAAATAGTAGAAAACTCGATATTTATCTTTGTTAAGTGTATTTGTATTTGTTAAGTAAATAGCTTATTGTGGGAAGTGCGTTATAGCGTGACACGCTAAGGTGAGAAAATTACGGTTTCCAAGGTGCTCGCTATGAGCACATCGCCTTTTACAGAGAGAGAGAAGACTGGTCGATAAAGACTTCTATTTCAGGCCTGTGATATCGATTATGTGTCACGTCTTCTCGGAATAGGTTTACTGTTCTCTCTGCAAATCGTTTTACGTGATTTATGCTATGACTGCCTAACACAGAAATTCAACGTTCGATAGCGAGTATACCTTACGTGCCTCAAATAGCCAACGAATACTATAGACCTTATCATGTCGAGCAGATAATTATTGTGTTAGTTACGAACAAAGCATTCACTGTGTTTATTTGAATAACACATTTTAACATCATTCCTTCTTCCGAAGAATTACGAATACCTGGAGTTATATTTGCTACCTCTTATTAATGAAAGAGTGTAATGAAAATAAAAATTCAGATAAATTGATATGAGTTTCCTTTTTTAATCTGTTTTATTTCTTGAATAGTACGCGTATATTCACACATATTTCAAACTTCTGGTGACTACTTACCAGAAAATACGAAGGAATGAGAATAAAACAATCTCGATCTTCTTTGTCGGAATTGTTTTATATTCCATAGGGTGATCGTAATTTAAATTTCCTGACAAGTGTTTCTAGCCTACAAGGCCAAGAAAATATGTGTGGCCCTGAGGTCTTCATCAAAATCGTCAGTTCCAAACTAAAAAGTCCGTTTAAGTGACAAGTTGCATTTTAGTCATTTTGTTAGAATAAAGGTTCAGAACACTGGTAAAAATTGAAGCACATTTGGCTTACTGCACCACATGTCGCTTACCTTGCTGCGGTATTTTTTATAATACCATAAAAAGCTAGTGAAATGAAAGTACTTAAGCCGCAGTTCATTTAAATGTCAAACCTTACCCGATAAGCAACACAGATAAATTGCGCTAATGAAACCACCGGTGGAAAGGAATTTAAAGTTGTCCTAGCTTTGACTATTCAGCGTGAATATTTACACAGAACTAACAAGTTTGTTCGCGTGATCATACACCGCAGCCACCACAGAAATAGTTGTTTTGTAAATAAAACCGCCTTTTCTTGCTGCAGCCTGGTTTATTTTTCTCAGACGCGTTTCGCCTCTTTCTTGCTCTAAGGTATCTTCAGTGGGATATATAAAGATACAGTTTTGTTATTTTCAGATTATCAAACAGTTTTATGCAAATAAGTAGTTACTTACAGTTTTCTGTGATCTGCGTTTCATCTCATCTGATCTGGAGGTCCCACTACCACTTAATTTCCCAAAGATAAGCACAATTAGCACAATTTTGTATTCCGAACTTTTTCACACTGTTCACCACGTTCCTCCTTCTATTTTTGTGGCGTAATATTACGCTTCTGTCACTAGTTATAGCTATTTGTTCGAACACTGTGCTTTTAACAACGTAAATATTGTAGCTTCATTACGTGTTTCCTCCTCTTTTGTTTGTTTACCTACATGCTGCCAACCTAATGAAGTATCTCTTCAAAACCAACTTCTATTCATGATGTATACATCTCTCGCACCTCCCCCCCCCCCTCTCCCCCCTCTCTCTCTCTCTGTGTGTGTGTGTGTGTGTGTGTGTGTGTGTGTGTGAGGTAGAGAGAGAGAGAGAGAGAGAGAGAGAGAGAGAGAGAGAGAGCTGAAAAGTGGGTATGTGGTTCAATTTTTTTTAATAGTCTGTGTGAAGCAGCTTTTTCTTGTAGTGTGTTTGTAAGCGGGCGGATTGGGGGGGGGGGGGGCTAGAGGTGGAAGGTCGTTGGTGGTTTGTTGTAAAGTGTTGAATATGATTGTAACTACCGTTAGAGTGTGGTCGAAAGCTTTGGTGACAGCTGATTTGACTTTTGGTTTCGGTGTTCTCTGGTAGGGTTCATGGATAAGTGAGTGAAAAGGGGTTGGGTGGTATTGTTATTAATCTTATTATTATTATTATTATTATATTAATCCTCTATGGGAGGGTTATTCCATTAATTTATCTGTTACTCCAAAGAAGAATTGTCTGGCATGTGTACTTGATCATTCAACAGGTTTTTTCTTTTTGATTTGGTTTTCTGTATGTGGTAATTGTCTTGTAGGGTTAAGAGGTGTTTTTCATTGTTGAATCTAATTATTTTCATGTCTTCGTCTGTACTGGTTGGTTTGCTGTTATGTTCTCTTAGGTGTTCTGCAAATGGGGAGCGGTTTGACCCATACTTCCAGGCTCTCATGTGTTCTTTGTATCTGACATCAAATGTTCTACCTGTTTGTACTATGTATCTGCCTTCACAAGTGTTACACTGCAGTTGATATATACCTACTTTCTGGTTATGTCTCTGTGTCGAAGTGCTTCTTGCTTTTGTGAGTGTGGGTGGCTCGAGGACTGGCGTTTACGGTAAATTTCAAATATATTCTTATTGTTTTTTAAGTGTTATATCGAGAAAGTTAATTTGGTTATTCTGTTCGCTTCGAATTGTGAATTTTATATTTTAATCTACCTTGTTGATGTCGGTATGTATTTTTTCAAGTTTTGTTTGTGGTTGATCTATTCCAACATACCAGCACCAGAAACAATAGAAATCATAGGTAAGAACCTAAAGGTTTATAGTCAACCCCCTGAAGAACAGATTAAGGAAATATGTGCATTAATAAAGCTCATAACAGAACAAAGTTACTTCCAGTTCGATTATGAACTTCATTTATGAGAAGATAGATTACCAATGGGGTGCCCAGTTTCAGGAACCTTAGTAAATATTTTTGTAAGCCACACTGAACAAATCGTTTTCAAAAAAATAGTAGCAAAAGAATACAACATATTATATTGGTTCAGGTATATGGACGACATCTTTTGCTTATTAGATGAACCACAAACAAAAATGGAAAAACTACATACTGACATCAACAAAGTATATAAGAATATAAAATTCACAATTGAAAAGGAACAGAATAACCAAATTAACTTTCTGGATATAACACTAAAAAAACAATAAGCATATGTTTGAAATTTACCAAAAGGCCACAGGAACGGACATTATCATTCCCTAATCCTCGAACCACCCACACAAAGGAAGCAGTACTTCGACGCATGCTCCATAAACTCAACGCAGTGCCACTCACCAAAGAAAACTACCAAACAGAACTGGGCAAAATAACGCAGATAGAACAAAAACAATTGTTACAATAGTAACACAGTCACAAAGCTAAAAAACAAAATTAAAAATAAAATAAAAGCAGAAAGCATCAAACCACACACAACACAACAACAGAACCAAACGCAAACATGCAGTACCATAACAACCACGCGGAGTAATCAGAAAAAGATGAAAGAAAACACAAGATGGCACACAATGACATACAAACACAAAATCACACATAAATTCACCTGCATTTTTAAAAGACAGGGAATAAACATAGCATACACAACAGACAATTCTGTACAAAAATACATCCCAAAACTGATAAAAAAACAGAGCTGTACACCAGAAAGTAGGTGTATATCAACTACAGTGTAACACTTGTGAAGGCAGATACATAGGACAAACAGGTAGAACATTTGATGTCAGATACAACGAACACATGAGACCCAGGAAGTATGGGACATATCACTATAACATTCAAACATAACCAGAAACCAACCACTAGAGAAGAAGATGTGAAAGCAATTACAATCAACAATAAAAAACACATCCTAAACCTGCAAGGTAATTACCACATACAGGAAAGTGTATACGCCAAACAATTCACTGTTTAGACTAATAGATAAAACAAGACAATGACGCTCCCAAAGAGGAGTAATATAATAATAATAATAATAATAATAATAATAATAATACAGTACGATATAATAACAACACCAGCCAACACCTTTTCACTCACTTATCCATGAACCCTTCCACTGAACATTGAATTCAAAAGTCAGATTAGCTGTCACTAAAGCTTTCAACCACACTCTAACGGCTATTATAACCCTACCGTTACTATTATAATTTAGTATGCTATTACCTAAATAACAGAAAACCCTGTCTCTGTGTTGCCACATATAACCTTCTTACTACGATTTAGTTTAGTTTCCAAATAAAGTACACTATGTGAGGGTAGTCCTGCTCATACGGAAAGCTAATCAATAGCGTTACCGTTTTCACAGGATTAGACCGTGTGTTGTGTCTAATGGACAAGTAAATCAGATTATTCAATTATTTTCCTAAGATCTTACCCAGCGGTTAGATAGGAACGCAGTATGAATAATATTATATTGAAGCTAGGCAACACAGTTCCAAGTTCATTTAGTGGCATAAAATACGTAAAATGGTCGCCAGCCCATCTAGGCAATGAAACAGTGAAGTATTGGAATAACAGAAGTATGAATTTGGCGTACTTTCATGCTACTGTTTAAGTTGCTTCTTCAGATAAATATTACTCTGCGTAAACAATGTTGGTACATACACTGGAACTTCTTTTTGACTACTACACCCTTATACATTACTTTTTTAAAAGTGAAAAACCCCAGTAGATAACCTCAAGGAAACTACAAAAATTTTTGCTAGGCGGGATCTTTCGAAAAGCGTTTTCCATAATCAACGAACTTCATAACTTAAATACTTAGATACTACAGCACACACTTTCTATACTGAAAATTTCACTTCAAGAAAACCTCTTTTTTACTGGAATTTACTTTCACAAGTTATTATTCTTTGAACTAATTCTGTATAGTCATTTAACAGATTCTAGTAACTTGGCTCCACTCTGATTGAATTTTACATAAGCAAACTTTTACTATAAAACTATGCAATAGTTAAGAAAACGTTCTCATTATTTACAGAAAAACAATTTAAATAGTGCCTCTTTATGTTAACTTGGTACTTCATAAGTCCGTAAAACAGAATACTCGGATTAATCAAACATCAGGGTGGAACCCTATATAGGTGTATGATTAGGATGAAATAACAGCGTGAACCAGTTTCTTTAAATTAAAAAAAAGTAATAAAACACAGTTTAAATTAATGGTTCACGCTGAACAAAAGTAAAATATCAAACAATCTTATCTGGAGTCTGTAGGCTTGGGTGTGGCGAGCAATTATGACGCCGACACTACCTACAGTATGGCCTACTACGTATCTTGCTGTATAGGCTCAATTTCTATTCTTGGCGTCGTTCAGTTTTACATACAATCCCAAAAACGTGTTTCTATGCGTAAGCCATTTGCGGTCTTCATCCGAGGAAGTTTAGTGCAAATTTGCAGGCAAAAGTTCTCCTGCTCGACAAGGGTGTTGCCTTAATCACTGCTGCCTACAGACTGTGTGACTGACTTCCCGCGCTTGCTATAGACAGCGCGTCAGTTCGCCCTTGCCAGTTTTTCCACTCCCCAAAGCCACTTTCATTTCAAACAAAAGCATACTGGCTTTTATATAACACCTATTTCTTACATTGCTCCTAAGCGTGACCATTTCTTACAATTGTCAAATTTATAACAACATGGACAGTTCTTACACGCAAACATTATTACATACAAAAAGTCATGAGAAAATGAAAAGAAAAATCTCCAGTACTGTATTGTATTGTAATTTATTGAACTTTGGACCTAGAAACGACGGAGAGGCTTCGTCCCCACAGTAGCCCGTAGTGGTACACAACCCCACAACAGGCCCCAGCAGTCCCCTCACCCCACCGCCGCCCTACACTGAACCCAGGGTTATTGTGCGGTTCGCCCCCAGTGGACACTCCCGGGAACGTCTCACACCAGACGAGTGTAACCCCAATGTTTGCGTGGCGAGGTAATTATGGGGTACGCGTACGTGGAGAAAGTGTTTGCGCAGCAATCGTCGACATAGTGTATCTGAGGTGGAATAAGGGGAACCAGCCGGCATTCGCCGAGGCAGGTGGAGAAACGCCTTAAAAACCATCCACAGACTGGCAGGCAATCGAACCTCGACATTAATCCGCCGGGCAAAATCGTGACGGGGACCGGCACGCTTTCCCGCCCCGAAAGCAGTACGTTAGACCACACGGCTAACCGGGTGGGCTAATCTCCAGTATAGTACACTTTACTTTGCATATACAGAAAATGTAGTACCAATATTCGAAAATTTTAAAGCAAAAGTTTGTAAAAAATATAGATGAACCATAAATAAATAGTGTTATACTCTTACATTCATATTCAACACTCAAGCACCAACCACTCTCCCCCCTCCACACCGCTCACACACACTATTAAGAAAAATAGAACCACATACACACTCTTCAGCTCACTCTCTCTCTCTCTCTCTCTCTCTCTCTCTCTCTCTCTCTCTCAAACACACACACACACACACACACACAGAGAGAGAGAGAGAGAGAGAGAGAGAGAGAGAGAGAGAGAGATAATCATGTATAGAAGTTGGTTTTGAACATATACTTCGTTAGGTTCACAACATGTAGGTAAACAAACAAAAGAGGAAGAAACACGCAATGTAGTTACAATATTTACGTTGTTAAAAGCACAGTGTTCGAACAAATAGCTCTAACTACATCTACATCTATATTTACATCCATACTCCGCAAGCCACCTGACGGTGTGTGGCGGAGGGTACTTTGAGTACTTCTATCGGTTCTCCCTTCTATTTCAGTCTCGTATTGTTCGTGGAAAGAAAGATTGTCGGTATGCCTCTGTGTGGGCCCTAATCTCTCTGATTTTATCCTCATGGTTTCTTCGCGAGACATACGTAGGAGGGAGTAATATATACTGCTTGACTCCTCGGTGAAGGTATGTTCTCGAAACTTCAACAATAGCCGGTAACGAGCTACTGAGCGTCTCTCCTACGGAGTCTTCCGCTGGAGTTTATCTATTATCTCCGTAACGCTTTTGCGATTACTAAATGAACCTGTAACGAAGCGCGCTGCTCTCCGTTGGATCTTCTCTATCTCTTCTATCAACCCTATCTCGTATGGATCCCACATTGGTGAGCAATATTCAAGCAGTGGGCGAACAAGTGTACTGTTACCTACTTCCTTTGTTTTCGAATTGCGTTTCCTTAGGATTCTTCCAATGAATCTCAGACTGGTATCTGCCTTACCGACGATCAACTTTATATGATCATTCCCTTTTATATCACTCCTAATGCCTACTCCCAGATAATTTATGGAATTAACGGCTTCCAGTTGCTGACCTGCTATATTGTAGCTAAATGATAAAGGATCTTTCTTTCTATGTATTCGCAGCACATTACACTTGTCTGCATTGAGATTCAATTGCCATTCCCTGCACCATGCGTCAATTCGTTGCACATCCTCCTGCATTTCAGTACAATTTTCCATTGTTACAACCTCTCGATATACCACAGCATCATCTGCAAAAAGCGTCAGTGAACTTCCGATGTCATCCACAAGGTCATTTATGTATATTGTGAATAGCAACGGTCCTACGACACTCCCATACGGCACGCCTGAAATCACTCTTACTTCGGAAGACATCTCTCAATTGAGAATGGCATGCTACGTTCTGTTATCTAGGAACTCTTCAATCCAATCACACAATTGGTCTGATAGTCCATATGCTCTTACTTTGTTCAAACTAGTGGCAAAGGCGTAATAGTACGCCACAAAAAGGAAGGAGGAACATGGTGAACAGTGTGAGAAAGTTCGGAATACAAAACTGTGCTTATATTTGGGAACTAAAGTGATAATGCGACCTCCAGAACAGATGAGAGGAAACGCAGATCACAGCAAACTGTAAGAAATTACGTATTTACATAAAAATGACGATGTGAGCTGTTTCATAATCTGAAAATAACAAAACTGTGTCGTTATAGATTTCACTGTAGATGCCTTAGAGAAAGGAAAAGGGGAAAGCGTCTGGAAAAAATAAATTAAGTTGCAGCAAGAAATGACGGTTTTATTTTTAAAACAAGTATTTACACAGTTGCTGCTGAATAAATATTAGCTGTGGTAAGTTGTGTTGTAAACGAGTACAACCATGCGTTCCCGAACTATAGTTGATGAGTATAATTTTACTCGATGCCATGTCCCCTACCCTGAAATGAGCCCATTATCAAGTCATCGGGCCACCTTACAAGATTAATAATGCCAAATTCATCAATAACCGTGCCGAGCCCGCATAGGTAGGAGGTAAAGGCAAAACAAAAGGAAGGAGAAGGAGTGTCTCGTTTACAGTGTAGTGAAAACGAGAGGAAGTCTAGCAGCAGTATGTAGTTTCTGGGTTAGTATTATGTTCCTTGTGACATAGAGTAACGTTGATTGAAGATGGATAGGGAGTGCGCCTGGTATGGATGCAGCGGAAACTGGGCACTGTATGGAAATAACTGAAAGCCGTATTTGTCGCGATGGACGAGTTTCACGCTGCTGCCTTTGACTGCGTTGGCGTAGTGGCAACTGAGCAGAATTCTTTGGAACCGCTGGTGGGTCCCCGATAACGCAGCGATTTACAGTTTGTTCGTCCTTGCCGGTCGACACTCATCTAACGGTGAATGACGAATCTCTGCCAACCGGCCGGAGTGGCCGTGCGGTTCTAGGCGCTACAGTCTGGAGCCGAGCGACCGCTACGGTCGCAGGTTCGAATCCTGCCTCGGGCATGGATGTGTGTGATGTCCTTAGGTTAGTTAGGTTTAATTAGTTCTAAGTTCTAGGCGACTGATGACCTCAGAAGTTAAGTCGCAAAGTGCTCAGAGCCATTTGAACCATTTGAATCTCTGCCCGGAAAGTGAAAGTGGGTACTGTTGACACGGCTGACCCCTTACGCCTTAAAAAAAAAAGGTGTTTGAGGTATTGCCCACTGCTGAATATCTATGCGACAGTACGTAAAAAAGGAAAAAAGGACAAAATTCTCCATCTGTGCTTTAAATGCGTCTTTTCTTGCATAGATTCACATTAAAATATTGTCACGTTTGTAGTTATGTGGGGTCCCTTGAAGATGATCCCTATTTTTTTCTGTTTACCGAGTATTTATAAAAGGAGCAGATAAGGCACAAACCTGTATCGAGATCGATTGGCTATTAAAGTCCATGCACCCCTCTTGCCTGAAGGAAGGAGAATTACGTTTTGCGTCCAGTGGATGGTGCATAGTTTTGGAGTGAATAATGATGTGGTCTTCACAAACTAACCATTCGGACATTCGTCTTAGTGATTTGTGGAACCACGAAATACCAAAATCTGGACCGACGTACAGGATTTGAACCGTGTTGTTCCCGAACGCGCCAACTTGCTTGGTCTCCTCTCTCAAAGGACATGACGAATTAATTGGAGTCATAAACAGTAAAATTGCCAGCTCCCTACACTAGGTCACATTCTTCGGAAGAGGTGAGTTGATCCATCTGTAGTTTCTTCGTAGGCGCGTACAAATGCAAGCGAAGACCGTACGTGTGACGTGGTGGCAACGGCAATAGTCTTGGAGATGCGGGCTGCCAGAGAGGCCGATCAGTGGAGGCGGTCGAGGCGAGGCGACTGGCCGAGTGCACGGCAAACAGGGCGCGCCGCCCGTACAAACACTCGCCGCCTCACTCCACGCATAATTGCACGGCTTTTTCATCGATTAACGAGCTTCCTTAATCTCGTTGGCACTAAGGGACTAGCCGCGTCCCTGTCGCGGCCGTGTTACACACTACTGGCCCTCTGCGTCCTTTGTTGACCCTACATGTTACCGTCGTTGAGCACGAGTCCCGTATCTGAACGTCTTTCACAAACAGTAACATAGGCAGTTAAAAGCTCCGTTTACATTCTTGCTCATTTTTTTGCGAATAGAATCAACAAGAGGCTAAAGTTAATTTGCTGACACGTTGAGCATGTAAGACGTGCGGTGATGATTAGACTACCATATCTTATTTTTTTGAATCTATGTGTCAGTCAAACTTCTACGTTTCCACGCATCTTCATAAATGTAATATAACAAATTTACCGATCACTGCATGTGTGATACCAGTCTGCATTCCAGTTACAACTCTAAGAATGTCTGCAATGGTCGGTTTTTAATCAGATAGTTAATACTTTTTTCTTCACCACTGTAGAGGTTTATTTCGTACAGCCAGGGTGAACCAGAAAACTAAGGACAAATTTTCGGAGCTGGTAGTGCGGACCAAAACGAGTACAAAAATCTATTAAACATGGGCTCTAAAATGCATACCTTACAAGCTAAGAGCACTTGTTCATCTTCGATGTTTTGGCAGACCTTTGCAATTTCGTTGTTGTAGTGTGATGCTGGAATCAGTTCAATCAAAAAATCGTTTTCGCGTCTTTCATGCTGCACTCTGTGTCGACGGAAGTGTTGCTTTGTTTCCCGTTACTCTAAAGCGGAACTTTACGTGCACATTCGATAGAGCTGCCGCAAATTAGTCGAGAAACTGTAAATATCTTCCGAAACGCCAGAGTAAACGCGTCTTACGGGTCTTAAAAAGGACATCCTGTACACAGGGTGATTCTGCTGTCCCTACCAATGTCATTTTATGCAACCCGCAAATCTAAGTCTGAAATTTAAAAAACCATATCCAGATTTTCGTATTCTCTCGCTCGTTACTCGAAAGCTATTAGTCCTACACAAAAAATCAGCAGTATATTTTTGTAGGAAATGTAATGTAATTCAAATCTGTACTGGGATACGTTTTCGGTGGAGTCCACGGTTCAAATGGTTCAAATGGCTCTGAGCATTATGGGACTTAACTGCTACGGTCATCAGTCCCCTATAACTTAGAACTACTTAAACCTAACTAACCTAAGGACAGCACACAACACCCAGCCATCACGAGGCAGAGAAAATCCCTGACCCCGCCGGGAATCGAACCCGGGAACCCGGGCGTGGGAAGCGAGAACGCTACCGCACGACCACGAGATGCGGGCAGTCCACGGTTCTCGAATTATCGAAGTAAAACGTAGAAAAGTGGCCTTCAAGCATGTATCAACCCACACACTCATCTGTAACAAGTAAGGGTTCCTAGTAGCCCTATGTTGTTCGCGGCACTCCTTCCTTGCACTGTACAATATTTCCGATTACAGGAATTAGTCCCCATATTCCACTTTTCCTGCTCTCTATTGATTGCGCTGTTGCGCCACCAGCATAGTCGACTATTTCTTTGACATTATTAATTTAATTGTAGCCCTGAGGTTGATGAAAGGAAAACGTCTTTTTTTTTTAAACGTTACCCTTACAAACGTTAAACCTTACAAACACCGTAGTTTCGTTGTAAGCAGGCCTAAAGAATACAATGATGTAATTGTTTATTTTATGCTGTTAAAATTCACAAAATTGTTACGTAAGATTTACACAAACTTCAGTTTTACAATTAGGAAGTGATCGACTAAGCCGGTGGCATAATAAGGCCAGTTACTGAAGACCAAAAATGGTCAAATGTGAGAAGTAATTCGTGCAGTCGCAAATGTTTCTACAGTCGTAGGACAGAGTGTCATGAACAGGTAGGGGACGAGTGTGGAAGAGGGGGTTCGTTTGAAGGTCACTTGTGTACGTTTTTCTTGAATAACTCGAAAACTACGATCTCTAGCGAAAACGTATACAATACAAAATTTAACTCTGTTAAATTTCTTATAAAAAGGTCCTGCTCATTTTTTCTGTACGACTAATAGTTTGCACATAGCGAGCGAGAGAATATGAAAATATGAAGGCTAGATATAGAACTGTGGGCTGTATAAAACGATGACAGTAAGGGCATCTGAATCACTATGTACGTATACAGTGTGTTAAAAAAAAGCGTCGAAGATTTAGAGAAGTCGTAGTACCCACCAAAACAAGAAAAAAGTCCAGTAAACATGGGCCCTAAAACGCATACCTTAATAGTTGTGAATACTTCTTCATCTTCGACACTGTGAAACAAATCTCTTCTACTGCAACCTGTTTGCTTTCCATATTTCGGGAGGAGGTAGTACGGATCAAAACAAGAAAAAAATCTCGTAAAATCGGCTCTAAAATGCATACCTTAAGAGCTATGGCGTTTTTTTCAGAAGAAGGATTATGTTTGATAGTAGAGAAGTTGGACAAGTTCACCCTGTGTGTATGTATATGGTGAACAAAACTGACAAACTGCAGGGACGAATTTCTGACTGAAAATGGAGAGGAAAAGGCCCTATGAACATGTGTCCGGAAATGCATCGCTACCACGGTAAATGGCACTGACAAATAACAGTCCCTCTGACGACTTCCTGCGTTCCTTGTGTGTTGCAGGCTGTGAGACTGACGCAGCGTACTGTGAGCAGCAGAATGTCGATGAACCGAAAGCGTTTGTGTACGTCTAAGCAGATGGAAGCGGTCGAGAGGCAGCACGGCCATAGTAAAACAAGTGCTCTCACAGACAACCACCACATCAAACAACATTTCGAGTCCTTTTTGGACGTTTGTGCGATCGTGAGTCCTTTGAGATAGACAAACGTGCAGGGAGATGGCGACATGTGTGTACATCAGATATGGAAGACCCGGTTTTACAGGTTACAGGATAGTTCCATATCTGATGTACGCACAGTCCGCCGCGTCCCTGTACGTTCGTCTGTCTGAAAGGACTCACGAATACACAAACGCCCAAAAAGAGCAGTTTGATACATGCACTCTCTCCTAAGAGTCGAGAGTCGTCAAGTGAATTATCTCTGGACTTTCGGCAGATATTTGCAATTTCGTTTCTGCAGTGTATAGCTGAAGTCAGGCCAGACAAATGCTGTCCGTCACCACTTCCCTGCTACATCTAATGTGGAAGAAAAACGTCGTTTTGTCTTCAGTTACAAACAAGGTATTTAAAGTCGAATTTAACGAGCCAACTCGATATAGCGGAACCAAGCTATCCTAGTGTCAAATTGCATTTGTCGAGATGTATTAACAGGAAGAGCAAAACACTAACAATAACAGTACTCTATCTGGAGCTGAGTAACGCGGCTCCATGGCGGTGGCAGAAATTGTGCGGTATGGCGGGACACGAAACGTGACAAGTGGGGTAAGGAAGACGTGGCGAACAAAAATTTAATGATATGACAAGTGCTATAAGACACTGAACCTAGCAGTGGACGCATCTCAGTTATCATTCCGCTACGTCGCACTGCAGAATAAAATATCTACACGCATTCCGTAGTAACAAACGTTATTTTGATAATAGGCGAGTGCTGCTACGATATTCAAATGGTTCAAATGGCTCTGAGCACTATGGGACTCAACGTCTAAGGTCATTAGTCCCCTAGAACTTAGAACTAGTTAAACCTAAATAACCTAAAGACATCACACACATCCATGCCCGAGGCAGGATTCGAACCTGCGACCGTAGCGGTCTCGCGGTTCCAGGCTGTAGCGCCTAGAACCGCTCGGCCACCGGCGACCGGCCACGGGGTATTAACGCCCGGCGAGACACCAACGAAGCAGGACTGTACGAAACTGAAACAGTGATTAGTTGGTTGGTGGATTTGGGGGAGGAGACCAAACACTAATACAAGGACGTTCGATAGGGAATTGCGAATCGCTCGGTGCATCGCATTTCGAAAGACTCAGAGATGCATTCATACCGCCGCCAAGTGCACCAAATAATTTCAGAGGACGACAAAGTCAAATCTTTTGTGTGTGGGGTTAAGCCAACCTATTAAGTTTTTAAAATGGGCTCTATTCAAGGACGAGTCAATGTTCTAAAGCACAGGTGCTATGCATTTTACCGCCAAAAACCATTGGACATCTGTGAACACCCATTAGTTGCGTCAGGCTACGGTCCGTCAGTTGCAGGGTTGGTACTATCTGTAAGCAGTGTCTGTAAGACAAGGCCGATCAGCTATTTACGAGTGGGTATTAAGCCAACCTACTGAGTTTCTTTAAAAGAAGCGTGCGCCAAATTGTCCTGCGAAATACAACTGGACCTCCGTAAACATAGTTGGATGCGTGACGCACATCACCAACACCAACGGACAACCAATTTATAGCGGGTGGTATTATCGGTAGGCGTTTAGTTGGTCCAGATTGAATGGGAGAACGTGCACCAGTTTCCTTCAGAACGAAGTGTCATCTCTGCTCGACGATATCGATTTAAAAACGAGGCACGTGATTTGGAAGAAACAGGATGGTGGACGCAGCCACTGCACTGCATCCGCTCACCAAGTTGCATGTGAACTTCTTCCAAATAAAATAACAGGCAAACATATTATGGACGTTGAAAATACCGAGCTAGATCGTCCGATGTCTGTCGTCGGCTTCTGTTTCTGGGGTATAATAAAGGATATGGTGTACACACAACAATGTCAAAACAATGATGAGATAAAAATTCACCTCAGGTGCGCCCTGTCTGCGCCTGACAGGCATATGACGTACTGAGTGCTATAGCTAGCATCCTTTCCAGAGTGGAACGGCATAGGTTGCAAAATAACGGTATTTTTAACGTCTACAGCAAGGTACTGACCCAATGAAAATATGATTAGTTTTCTTTAACTATTTTTCTGTTTCCCTTTTCTTTTGATTTCCTCTAAGCATTTGTTGGCTACTTTACTTCGAAAACACTTTAGGACATCTGGACATTTTGGATATTCTGCCGGATATCAGCGTAGTTCATGCACAATATTTTGACAACGTGACTCGTTATCTTCTTCAGGTGCTATCTGAGACAGCTCGTCAAATGTAACGGGTCCCGTATTTATACCTACGGCCTTCCCCTCCACGGTCGGTTCCAGACGTTCCGTCGGCAGTCCGCTCCAGGCAGAAGCATCCTTAGACAATCCCTCTCCAGTCCGGTGCGCCTGGTGCTCTGACTGATGTTCCCTCCCCAGTTCTTTTTGTGGAGGCTTGCTGCTCACTCTGTTGCGTTTTCAGGAGCTCCACTGCGGGATCCTACGCTCTGTTTAATTGATACCCAGTATTCATGAGTTTTCCCATCATCTTTGTCTCTATAGACTCTACAAACTCCTAGTACCTGGGGGTCTGTGTCAGAAACCATTTTTTATCAGAGTTCATGGAATGGTATAGTTGCAGACAGTGCTCGACACTGGATGATTTTTTTGCATGTCTTAGTCGAGTGTCCCTCTCATATTTCTTAGATTTGATTTCCAATTCCTACTGAATGTATGACATGCCGGGTTGGCAAGGTGTACCATAAATTCCTAGTTTTCTTAGTCCAAGATCATCTTTCACAGTTCCCAACAATTCTCTTATTTTAGTAAGAGGGCAGAACACATACCTGATGTTTTGCTTCCTGAGAAGTCTAAAGATTTTGGCAGAAACAGATCTGCCGGTCGTAGTGGCCGAGCGGTTCTAGGCGCTTCAGTCTGGAACCGCGCGACCGCTACGATGGATGTGTGTGATCTCCTTAGGTTAGTTAGATTTAAGTAGTTCTAAGTTCTAGGGGACTGATGACCTCGGATGTTAAGTCCCATAGTACTCAGAGCCATTTGAATTTTGAGAAACAGATCTCCCTAAGGACAGTTACGCAACAGCCTATGGTTCATCGTGCTCTTCTATATCGTGTGGCAGAGTGGCCGGTTGAAGCGCTTTCTGAGTCTGTTTGGACGTATATCCAGTTTTGCCGGACACTAATCATAGACACGTTATTTCTGCTGCTAAACTACCCAAGTCTGAAAATGTGTGTGTCCTGTAGACCGATGTCTTCAAAACTCCATTCTTCTGCAGAGAGTGGTGACAGCTGCTACCTTGCAGATATAAATGACTGTGTCTAAGTTTGCGATACACGCTGTAGCCAAGCGACGCATCTGCTCTTCTTTTGATAAGTACATACATAAACAGCTGTTGGCCATACTTTTACAGTTCCATGGTGAACTTAATGTTTCGATAGCGTAAGTTAAGATGTTCCAGAAACTCGTTGAGTCCCTCCCTGCCATGATCCTATATCACGGAGGCATCATCCACATACCTGAAGAAGCATGTGGGTTTGTAACTTGTTCATAATGACTCCTCTTCAGATTTCACCGTAAACATACTGGAAGCTCTGGAGACAGAGGGCTACTCATGGCTACAACTTCTGATTGCAGAGAAATGTGAAAATGCCTATTAGACCTGACTAGGCATATGGTGACCAAATTATTTTGTGTTTTGGGACCAGTATTACGTGGGGGCAGAACGTGTAGTCATGAGCAGCCGTCTGTCTCCATTGGTTCCAGTATGCTCATAGAGACATTTGAAGGAGAGGTTTTAGAGGTGGTTAGTTACGAAAGACAAGCTTCTTCATGAATGTGGATGATGCCTCCGTGATACAGCATCATGGTAGGAAGAGACTCAACGAGTTTCTGGAACATCTTAACTCATGCAGTCCAAAAATTAAGTTCACCATGGAACTGTAAAAAGATGGCCAAAAGCTGCTTATGTGTGTACTTGTTAAAGGAAGCGTAGTTGCGTCGTATGGCTGCAGTGTGTATTGCGAACGTAGATACACTGATTTATACACTCCTGGAAATGGAAAAAAGAACACATTGACACCGGTGTGTCAGACCCACCATACTTGCTCCGGACACTGCGAGAGGGCTGTACAAGCAATGATCACACGCACGGCACAGCGGACACACCAGCAACCGCGGTGTTGGCCGTCGAATGGCGCTAGCTGCGCAGCATTTGTGCACCGCCGCCGTCAGTGTCAGCCAGTTTGCCGTGGCATACGGAGCTCCATCGCAGTCTTGAACACTGGTAGCATGCCGCGACAGCGTGAACGTGAACCGTATGTGCAGTTGACGGACTTTGAGCGAGGGCGTATAGTGGGCATGCGGGAGGCCGGGTGGACGTACCGCCGAATTGCTCAACACGTGGGGCGTGAGGTCTCCACAGTACATCGATGTTGTCGCCATTGGTCGGCGGAAGGTGCACGTGCCCGTCGACCTGGGACCGGACCGCAGCGACGCACGGATGCACGCCAAGACCGTAGGATCCTACGCAGTTCCGTAGGGGACCGCACCGCCACTTCCCAGCAAATTAGGGACACTGTTGCTCCTGGGGTATCGGCGAGGACCATTCGCAACCGTCTCCATGAAGCTGGGCTACGGTCCCGCACACCGTTAGGCCGTCTTCCGCTCACGCCCCAACATCGTGCAGCCCGCCTCCAGTGGTGTCGCGACAGGCGTGAATGGAGGGACGAATGGATACGTGTCGTCTTCAGCGATGAGAGTCGCTTCTGCCTTGGTGCCAATGATGGTCGTATGCGTGTTTGGCGCCGTGCAGGTGAGCGCCACAATCACGACTGCATACGACCGAGGCACACAGGGCCAACACCCGGCATCATGGTGTGGGGAGCGACCTCCTACACTGGCCGTACATCACTGGTGATCGTCGAGGGGACACTGAATAGTGCACGGTACATCCAAACCGTCATCGAACCCATCGTTGTACCATTCCTAGACCGGCAAGGGAACTTGCTGTTCCAACAGGACAATGCACGTCCGCATGTATCCCGTGCCACCCAACGTGCTCTAGAAGGTGTAAGTCATCTACCCTGGCCAGCAAGATCTCCGGATCTGTCCCCCATTGAGCATGTTTGGGACTGGATGAAGCGTCATCTCACGCGGTCTGCACGTCCAGCACAATCGCGGGTCCAACTGAGGCGCCAGGTGGAAATGGCATGGCAAGCCGTTCCACAGGACTACATCCAGCATCTCTACGATCGTCTCCATGGGAGAATAGCAGCCTGCATTGCTGCGAAAGGTGGATATACACTGTACTAGTGCCGACATTGTGCATGCTCTGTTGCCTGTGTCTATGTGCCTGTGGTTCTGTCAGTGTGATCATGTGATGTATCTGACCCCAGGAATGTGTCAATAAAGTTTCCCCTTCCTGGGACAATGAATTCACGGTGTTCTTATTTCAATTTCCAGGAGTGTATCTGTGAGGCAGCAGCTGTCGCCACCCAGTGCAGGTGAATGGAGTTCTGAAGACACTGGCCACAGGACACTCACCTTTCCAGACCTAGATAGCTTAGCAGCACAAATAGAGCATCTACAACCAGTGTTCTTCAGAAATGGATATACGACCAAACAGTTTGAATAGGCCCTTAAGCCGGCCACTGCCACTCAATCTAGAAAAAGAGCAAGATGGAACAAAGACTGTGGCGTATCTGCCCTATGCGGGATCTTTTTCTACCAAAATCAGTGAGATTCTCAGGCAGCATAACGTCAAGTGTATGTGTTCAGTTATCACAAGAAGAGAACTACTGAGAAACGTGAATGATGATATGGGACTACGAAAACCAGGAAATTGTAATATATCTTGCCAAAGTTGCATGTCATACAGTCACCAAACAAGCAGGACAGTGGACATCAGATGCAAAGAACATCAGACTGACATCCGATTACGACAGGCAAATAAACCAGCCATTGCCGAGCATTGTCTGGAACTCAATTATTCCATGAACAGTGATGAAACGACACTTCCGACACATATATCCTGATACAGACAGTGTTGTAAGAGAGTGTATAGAGATAAAGGTGACAGGAAACCTCATGAATTATGACACTGGGTAGCAACTAAGCAGAGTGCTGAAAACGTAACAGGCGACAAAAGAGCAACTGAGGTTGGAGACTTGGAGAACGAACCATAGACAGATCACCAGGCGGACTGGATCGAGGATGGAACGTCGCAGGACGCTTCTAGCGGGTGTGGACCGCAGAGGGAACACCTAGAACCGCACCGGACCGAAAACGGAATGGCAGCGTGCGAAAGGATGCATTGGACAACAGACGAAACATCAGCGCTTGGCACTGCTCACTGGACTGAAGGGGTTATAAAATAATTTCCTCTGTGTTAACTCATAAGAAGGGCTGCGGGCTTCCTGAGTCTTCAAGCCCTTCTGGGAGGTGTAATGACTTTACTGGATTTTTCATTGGGGCACTTCGGTAATAGCCCGAGTTAGATGCCATCTTCCCAGAGCAACTGATCCCATGCAGCCCAAGTGGAGAGGCAGTAGTCGAAGAATGTTGATGCTGTTTATCAGTTTCCATATAGACCTTTCGATGGCTTCTCGGAGAGTCTCGATGTGCAGTGCTTGTTGTAAATCCCTGATGCATGCCCACCTGGGGACTCTGAGCAACTATAGAGAATAGCCGGAACCACCGTTGGTCGAAGTAAGCGTAGTTTCGTGCCGCTGTTCATGGACAAACTGGTTAACAGCGTACATATTTGAGTGGCAGCCTTAGAATATGAGTCCTCATGTCGTGAATATCAAATCTGAAAAGACGTTTGCTGTAGATACTCATTCTTAAGTTTTTATCTCTATCGGGCCAAGGAAGTTCTACGTTTTCAGTCGCTAGGGGATTGGGAAGTCGCCTGGTGAACAGGATAACTTTAGTCTTCTCAGCGTTACACTGAATGTGGTTGTCTGTTGCTCCTTACTCTGTTATTTAAAGTTACCTCTGAAGGCGTTAGGTTGCTGCAATAATATGTCGGTTGCTGATCAGAATCGTCGTAGTATCTGCAAACCCCGGGTTCGATTCCCGGCGGGGTCAGGGATTTTCTCTGCCTCGTGATGGCTGGGTGTTGTGTGCTGTTCTTAGGTTAGTTAGGTTTAAGTAGTTCTAAGTTCTAGGGGACTGATGACCATAGATGTTAAGTCCCATAGTGCTCAGAGCCATTTGAACCATTTATCTGCAAACAGTGCAAGAAACATTTGGGGAAGAACCAGTAAATCGCTGACTAAGTATAAAGAGAAAAGGCGACAGTATAGGTCCCAGAGGGATACCTTCAGTGAGTTGTTGCATTATAGAACGCTGACCTTTTATTTTAGTGAAGTTAGGTTTCCGACGGAGCGCCGCCAGGTCAGTTACGCTTGAAAACGTTTTACGAAGGCTGTTCAAAAAGTAAGGTGACTTTTCAAATTTCGCGCGCAACGTACATTCGATTATCGATCTTTTTTTGTTATGTTGGTTACACATGCCCCGAACGTACGTTCACAGTTTCAAGTGTACAACATACTCTTTTCAAATTGCTGCAGAGTATACACGCAACACACGCGGTCCCGAAGGCGACTCAATGCAAATTGGATATTAGTTCACTATTCAGCCATCCAGGGCGAGCAACGAGCATAATCATCGTAATTCGGAAGTTTTCTCGGACTCTGTGAGCTAGTCTACAAAGTCTCGGTCAGTTTCCCTCGGCACAAAGGCGTTATTGTTTCTGGCCACTACCGGCTTCCTTGCGTGCCTTCTACACCCATCTACAGACTCTGAGATTACAAGAAAATATGTATATTCACATGGTTTGCCACTATATCATACCATTTTCTGGAATCTGCCAGAATATCATACCAGTTTCTGGATTATTCTCGCTTTCAAGCGCTAAGCAGTATGCTACCGATCGCTTGCACATTGTAATCCCGAAGAGATAGACTGGAAATTATTCCTCTAGAAACCCGAAACTTTAGCGAGGTGGAGCGTACTGTAAACCACTGAGTAAGTAGAAACTTATGTCGTCGGCGAAGACATTCACGTGAAGACTTGAAAGAAATATCGCGAATACCGATCTACATGTACATCTACATGGATGCTCTGCAAATCAAATGGTTCAAATGGCTCTGAGTGCTATGGGACGTAGAACTACACTACTGGACAATTAAATTGCTACACCAAGAAGACATGCAGTTGATAAATGGGTATTCATTGGACAAATATGTTATACTAGAATTGACATGTGATTACATTTTCATGCAATTTGGGTGCATAGATCCTGAGAAATCAGTACCCAGGACAACCACCTCTGGCTGTAATAACGGCTTTGATACGCCTGGGCATTGAGTCAAACAGAGTTTGGATGGCATGTACAGGTACAGCTGCCCATGCAGCTTCAACACGATACCACAGTTAATCAAGAGTAGTGACTGGCGTATTGTGACGAGCTAGTTGCTTGCCACCATTGTCCAGATGTTTTCAATTGGTGAGAGATCTGGAGAATGTGCTGGCCAGGGCAGCAGCCGAACATCTTCTGTATCCAGAAAGGCACGTACAGGACCTGCAACATGCCGTCGTCCATTATCCTGCTGAAATGTAGGGTTTCGCAGGGATCGAATGAACGGTAGAGCCACGGGTCGTAACACATCTGAAATGTAACGTCCACTGCTCGAAGTGCCGTCAATGCGAACAAGAGGTGACCGAGACGTGTAACCAATGTCACCCCATACCATCACGCCGGGTGATACGCGTGTATGTCGATGACGAATACACGCTTCCAATGTGCGCTCACCGCGATGTCGTCAAACACGGATCCGACCATCATGATGCTGTAAACAGAACCTGGATTCATCCGAAAAAATGACGTTCTGCCATTCGTGCACCCAGGTTGGTCGTTGAGTACACCATCGCAGCCGTTCCTGTCTGTGATGCAGCGTTAAATGTAACCGCAGCCATGGTCTCCGAGCTGATAGTCCATGCTGCTGCAAACGTCGTCGAACTGTTCGTGCACATGGTTTTTGTCTTGCAAACGTCCCTATCTCTTGACTCAGGGATCGAGACGTGGCTGCACGATTCGTTACAGCCATGCGGATAAGACGCCTGTCATCTCGACTGCTTGCGATACGAGGCCGTTGTGATCTAGCACGGCGTTCCGTATTACCCTCCTGAACCCACCGATTCCATATTCTGCTAACAGTCATTGGATCTCGACCAACGCGAGCAGCATTGTCGCCACACGATAAACCGCAATCGTGATAGGCTACAATCCGACCTTTATGAAAGTCGGAAACGTGATGGTACGCATTTCTCCTCCTTACACGAGGCATCACAACGACGTTTCACCAGACAACGCCGGTGAACTGCTGTTTGTGTATGAGAAATCGGTTGGAAACTTTCCTCATGTCAGCACGTTGCAGGTGTCGCCACCAGCGCCAACCTTGTGGTAATACTCTGAAAAGCTAATCATTTACATATCACAGCATCCTCTTCTTGTCGGTTAAATTTCGCGTCTGTTGCACGTCATCTTCGTGGTGTAGCAATTTTAATGGCCAGTAGCGTGTATTGGTAGGGATAGAAAATTGGTGGGGTCGTAGAGCTTGGGCGGTTAAGTTGTTGTTGCCGGGTGCGTGCTGCTTCTCCTTACTACGTGTAGAGGTCTAGAGATTCCTGGAACGTTGGACACCCCCTCCAGGTGACAGGGCGTTCACATTCGTGGTTGATGCATATAGCTTTCTGGGGTTGAGTTTTATTTCAGTCCTGTGATACATGATTTGATGCTACTTGGGGAAAGGAGCAATTATTCTTCGAGTAGAAGTAGTGTTGGCAGCGCTTGCACTGTGGTGGTATGTATTTACAGCGGTGAGACTCGATTTGGAGTTGGTCCAGTCGGCGAGTTACTCAATACACCGCTTGGGGGATCAGCTTGTTCGTCTTTTTGTCCTTGGTCTTAAATTACTTGACTGTGCCCGTTGGACACTATGAACCGGCAATACACCCGCGGACTGTTCAACCAACAAATACGGCAGGAGAAACAGTAGAAGCACGTCGGGATTTTTGTCCCCTGGAAAAATCGCAGGACCAGTCGCTGGTCTTCTAGTGTTTCAAAGTGGTGTTTGATTGCATCTCCTTTATAAATCTCTTTGATTGGTCCCTCGACGTGTTTTTTGAGTTCAGCATTGCGAATGACATAGCGTCCTGTATCGTTATAGGAGGAACCTTTAATGGTGGCATGTTTGTCTGCTGGCGTTGTGCTGGTAGTTGGAACGGCCCGCAGAGAGAACACGTGGAGCCGGATCGGACCAAAAAAGGAACGCCAGCGTGTGGACGGGTGCGCTGGATCGAAGACAGTACGCCTAAGGACGCTTCTAGCAGCAGCGGACTGCAGACGGAACGTCTGGAATCGACCAAGGAGGGCGAAGGCCGTGGGTATAAATAATAGACTCGTTCCTCTGGCGAACAGTCTCAGGTAGCACTTGATGAAAAAAACGAGTCACGTTGTCGAAATATTGTGCCTGAACGGCGGCAATATTCAGCAGAATACCTGACACCTCCAGATATCAACAGATCGCCGGATAAGCCCGAAGAATTACACAAGATTTCAAGACATTTTTGATGTTATGAGCACAACGATGAATCAATAATAAAGTAGAAAAATAGCTCATTGTTATTCTGGAATGCAAATCAGTCACAGAAAATTGCTTTGGTAAGAAGTAAGTAATTTATTGACTGTCTACTTAGTCAGGAATTACTCTGTAAATATATAATCTTGCTACTCGTGAACGACAGCAACAAAGCTAAACTAAAAGTGTATCGTCTTTTTTGTGCTTCGTTCTGTTAATGGCAAACCTGCTTAAAATTCAGTATATGTTAGGAATATAGAGACAAATACCTGGCCATTCCATTACGAGGTGCATTCAAGTTCAAAGGCCTCCGATTTTTTTTTCTCCGGACTGGAAAGAGATAGAAACATGCGCATTGTTTTAAAATGAGGCCGTGTTCATTGTCAATACGTCCCAGAGATGGCAGTACCATACGGAAGATGGAATTTTACCGCCAGCGGCGAGAATGAGAACTGTTTTAAATACTTAAAATGGCGACGTTTTCCTTACTTGAACAGCGTGCAATCATTCGTTTTCTGAATTTGCGTGGTGTGAAACCAATTGAAATTTATCGACAGTTGAACGAGACATGTGGTGATGGAGTTATGGATGTGTCGAAAGTGCGTTCGTGGGTGCGACAGTTTAATGAAGGCAGAACATCGTGTGACAACAAACCGAAACAACCTCGGGCTCGCACAAGCCGGTCTGACGACATGATCGAGAAAGTGGAGAGAATTGTTTTGGGGGATCGCCGAATGACTGTTGAACAGATCGCCTCCAGAGTTGTCATTTCTGTGGGTTCTGTGCACACAATCCTGCATGATGACCTGAAAATGCGAAAAGTGTCATCCAGGTGGGTGCCACGAATGCTGACGGACGACCACATGGCTGCCCGTGTGGCATGTTGCCAAGCAATGTTGACTCGCAACGACAGCATGAATGGGACTTTCTTTTCGTCGGTTGTGACAATGGATGAGACGTGGATGCCATTTTTCAATCCAGAAACTAAGCGCCAGTCTGCTCAATAGAAGCACACAGATTCACGGCCACCAAAAAAGTTTCGAGTAACCGCCAGTGCTGAAAAAATGATGGTGTCCATGTTCTGGGACAGCGAGGGCGTAATCCTTACCAATTGCGTTCCAAAGGGCACTACGATAACAGGTGCATCCTACGAAAATGTTTTGAAAAACAAATTCCTTCCTGAACTGCAACAAAAACGTCCGGGAAGGGCTGCGCGTGTGCTGTTTCACCAAGACAACGCACCCGCACATCGAGCTAACGTTACGCAACAGTTTCTTCGTGATAACAACTTTTAAGTGATTCGTCATGCTCCCTACTCACCTGACCTGGCTGCTAGTGACTTTTGGCTTTTTCCAACAATGAAAGACACTCTCAGTGGCCGCACATTCACCAGCCGTGCTGCTATTGCCTCAGCGATTTTCCAGTGGTCAAAACAGACTCCTAAAGAAGCCTTCGCCGCTGCCATGGAGTCATGGCGTCAGCGTTGTGAAAAATGTGTACGTCTGCAGGGAGATTACGTCCAGCAGTAACACCAGTTTCATCGATTTCGGGTGAGTAGTTAATTAGAAAAAAAATCGGAGGCCTTAGAACTTGAATGCACCTCGTAAATCGTCTTCCGAGTGAGACTGTTTTGTCCTGTATTACTACTGTGGCAAGTATCTGTTGCTCTCAACCGGCCTCAGATGCAGTAAATACACACAACAGACACCGAATGACCGGTAAACATCCGTTCTTCATGTCTTCCTTTCCCCTCTTTCTCCGTCCCGTGTTCCGCCATTACACACTCTGTCTCCTTCCGCCATGCAGCAGCGCTACACTGCCCCTACTGATGTACTCGTTATTTTTCTTGTTTTACTGTCCATGTTAATACATATCGATAAATCGAGTATGACACTAGCCTAATTTAGACCGCTCTTTTAATTCCCCTTCTAAAAAATTTTGTTTGTAACAGGAAACAAACCGGCGTTTTCCACCGACAGTAAACGATTCAGTAAAGTGTTGATGTGTAGCATTTGGTTGGAATGACTCCAGCTACACGTTGCAAAAACGAAACTGCAGCTACCTGCTGAAACAACAACAACAAAAAAAGTGCTTGACGACCCATAGAAGTGACGCCCTATGTATATACAAGGTGAAGAGGAAGAGTGTCAAAAGCTTGTGAGGGTGTTTCATGGTAGGCTGTGCTGAGAAATAATTGTTAAGAAAAAAATCGATACAGTGCGGCGTTTCATAGTTCATTAACATGAAAGTTAAGCAATCAGGCTGCTGAGCGCGCAAATTCAAGCGGTCTGCCAGATACAAGGAGTGTCAGTTGTCCTCATAGCGTAGATGACAGCGCGCGAGACTGCTCAGCCTTTGGCTTTGGTTCGATTCTGATTGCCGATTGGTGTCGAATTTCTGTATCACGGTTCTAAGCAGCCAAACGAACACGTTTGGTGACACCATCTCTGGCGGTCCGCTTGATTTTGCACTCGCAACGGTCTGATTGTCTAACTTCAGAGCTAATTATCTCGGAAACAATGCAACACATCTGATTTCTTTCTCAACAATTATTTCTCAGCACAACCTGTCCTGCAACACTCTGACAAGCTTTTCAGACCGTTTCAAACCAGCCCGAACAGCCACCACGCTTTTCATCATATGAAACCTGAGCTTAAACAGGCTGAGTCACGTGAGAAGCAACACTCCTTTTATTTCCTGAACGGTTCCAGATATCGAAACGAGGTTTCTTGCAATTGATAGTATTCTGAGGGGCACGTAATGTTTTGTATGGATAATGTTCTGAACTCTGGTATCAACCGAAATATGGAATAAGTACTTTTTTTAATGGAACCGTATACGTTTCATAACTGAATTCAGTAGCTCTTGGAGTTACAGTAACAGTGTATATGGCTTATTATTAATATTCACGTTGAAAAGTTTTGAAAAGGGTCCTAAAAATGCGCTAAAGCTACAACACTGTGCAACCAGAGTCGTTTATTGCGATGTAAACAACGCTATGCAGAGATCTCATATCATGATAAGTCGTCATAGGCCGATGGAGCAAGACATACCTACGCTACTGAGATAAAACCTCGTTTCCTATACGACGTAGGTACAGGATCGCCGGCCGCTGTGGCCGAGCGGTTCTAGGGGTTTCAGTCCGGAACCGCGCTGCTGCTACTGTCGCAGGTTCGAATCCTGCCTCGGGCATGGGTGTGTGTGATGTCCTTAGGTTAGTTACGTCTAAGTAGTTCTAAGTCTAGGGGACTGACGACCTAACAGTCCTATAGTGCTTAGAGCCATTTGATACAGGATCAGCTATGATTTTTGTATATGGAACTAAGCCATTCGCTAGTTTTTGGCATATCGAATGGGGCTTAGAAAAGTTATTTCAAATGTGCGTAGGTTCCCAGGTTTTTGTGGAAACAACTACAATTTCGTTAAACAGTGTTCCATTACCATTTCGACAGCATTTTTTGACATTCCTCTAAGTTCTCGTCGTTGGTGTACATGTCTGCTTGCAACAAATGTTGAAGCAGAAATGACCTGCCGATAGACAACACACTTCCTGCAGTCGAAAGGCTTGATACAAAGACGTAGCCTGGCATGATCGTGTTTACAACGCAATAGCCAATTTCGACCGACTTGCTTTTCAGGTTTAGAACATTTTTCAGATTCTTTTACGAAGAGTTTCAACCTCAAAATTAACAACAATTATATCAGTGTACTAGTATTTTCAAGCACTTTCGGATGCTTTTAAAAAAAGTATATCAATCTATTCAAAAAATAGTACTTGCTTCAGTATCTCGATCTATACAAGAGTTAAGAGCCTTCATTTCACACCGAAGGACGTGCCTCATAGCGTACAATCAGTTACCGAAAGCTTCCTTTCGATATGTAAAACCGTTTACGAAATAAAATTAGTGTTACGTTTTCCGTGACTCACCCTGTATAATGGCAAAGATTGTATGTAAGAAATAGAGAACTATGTGTCCTTTTTCTGTCTCCGACTCGTTGAGTAGCTGCGCATCTGCTTCAACGTAAGAGAGTAGATTTATGAAGTCCTAATCAGTAAGAGACCCCTCATTTTTAAACAGTCTGCGCCTGAACTGACTTGTGGAAACCAAAGCTCTTAATAACTACTACCAGATTTCTATGTGAATCACTCCCTTCACGAAAAGGATTTATGCCTTTCATTGTTGTGCTTTGTCACATGACAATTACATCGTTTCACAATCATGACAGGACTTCCTTACTACTACTGCCGTTACAGCATGCGCAGCATGGTGGATACTGTGCTGTTTTTGTACAACATACAAAGAAAAACTGTTTGTGCCATGTTTATAAATGCGGAAAACAGGAGTAACAAAAAAGCATTATAGTTAGAGAGCTGCAGTACCCAAATTGCTGTCGATGTTTTTAACAATGTGGTAACTGAATATTTAAATATAAATGCGCCAACTGAAGATGATAAAAACCCCGAAACGCATATTGGTGGAAATAAAAATAAGTAAAAGCCTGACAGGTTGCCGAATTTCATAAATCAATATAATCGTGAGCCACGAATGTACAAAACCAGTAAAATGGATAAAATAATATTTTGGACACACCGCTTCATCATCGGGTAATCAGATGGAACTTAAACACATATACACTCCTGGAAATGGAAAAAAGAACACATTGACACCGGTGTGTCAGACCCACCATACTTGCTCCGGACACTGCGAGAGGGCTGTACAAGCAATGATCACACGCACGGCACAGCGGACACACCAGGAACCGCGGTGTTGGCCGTCGAATGGCGCTAGCTGCGCAGCATTTGTGCACCGCCGCCGCCAGTGTCAGCCAGTTTGCCGTGGCATACGGAGCTCCATCGCAGTCTTTAACACTGGTAGCATGCCGCGACAGCGTGGACGTGAACCGTATGTGCAGTTGACGGACTTTGAGCGAGGGCGTATAGTGGGCATGCGGGAGGCCGGGTGGACGTACCGCCGAATTGCTCAACACGTGGGGCGTGAGGTCTCCACAGTACATCGATGTTGTCGCCATTGGTCGGCGGAAGGTGCACGTGCCCGTCGACCTGGGACCGGACCGCAGCGACGCACGGATGCACGCCAAGACCGTAGGATCCTACGCAGTGCCGTAGGGGACCGCACCGCCACTTCCCAGCAAATCAGGGACACTGTTGCTCCTGGGGTATCGGCGAGGACCATTCGCAACCGTCTCCATGAAGCTGGGCTACGGTCCCGCACACCGTTAGGCCGTCTTCCGCTCACGCCCCAACATCGTGCAGCCCGCCTCCAGTGGTGTCGCGACAGGCGTGAATGGAGGGACGAATGGAGACGTGTCGTCTTCAGCGATGAGAGTCGCTTCTGCCTTGGTGCCAATGATGGTCGTATGCGTGTTTGGCGCCGTGCAGGTGAGCGCCACAATCACGACTGCATACGACCGAGGCACACAGGGCCAACACCCGGCATCATGGTGTGGGGAGCGATCTACTACACTGGCCGTACACCACTGGTGATCGTCGAGGGGACACTGAATAGTGCACGGTACATCCAAACCGTCATCGAACCCATCGTTCTACCATTCCTAGACCGGCAAGGGAACTTGCTGTTCCAACAGGACAATGCACGTCCGCATATATCCCGTGCCACCCAACGTGATCTAGAAGGTGTAAGTCAATGACCCTGGCCAGCAAGATCTCCGGATATGTCCCCCATTGAGCATGTTTGGGACTGGATGAAGCGTCGTCTCACGCGGTCTGCACGTCCAGCACGAACGCTGGTCCAACTGAGGCGCCAGGTGGAAATGGCATGGCAAGCCGTTCCACAGGACTACATCCAGCATCTCTACGATCGTCTCCATGGGAGAATAGCAGCCTGCATTGCTGCGAAAGGTGTATATACACTGTACTAGTGCCGACATTGTGCATGCTCTGTTGCCTGTGTCTATGTGCCTGTGGTTCTGTCAGTGTGATTATGTGATGTATCTGACCCCAGGAATGTGTCAATAAAGTTTCCCCTTCCTGGGACAATGAATTCACGGTGTTCTTATTTCAATTTCCAGGAGTGTAAATTGCTCTTTGTCATGTCTTGGATAGTTTGAAGTCATTTTAAATGTGTTTTGTGGTAATAACAGACGAACAATTGCTAAAGATCGTATCGACATTACGTCATGCAGCTGCTGAAAAAGGAATTACCTGAACGAACATATATTTATGGGTGTACCAAGCGTGGCCACCAGAGCATATCAGAGAAAAAACTAATACAGTACGAAGTAAAAACACAGTGGAAATGCCGAGAGTACTTCTACATCTGAAGACAACAACAAACTGTCAAATCACATAAAAATATCTCGTATAATAATACTGAAGGAAGAATTGTAAGAATTGTAATAGTATTTGATTCCGTAATATTTTTCGAGATATTAGCCAATTATACAAAAAGTTATACAGTGACGGAAATGGGAACGTTACACCACAAACGGTACCAAACTGATACTCCAGTATTTACATGATTGTAGGATATGTGAATTAAAATTTCATCCTTATGCAAGGTTATTTTCAGCACAGAAAAAAAAGCCATTCCTACGGATGAAGAATGATGTAGATATTTGGTGGTTATTTGGTGTGTGTAGTAACATTACTGGAATTTTTCCGATGGACATCGCAACACATCCCCAGAATACTGGCACGTATAGCATACCGGCGTATTTCTGGTACTGTTGAAGGTCGAACCATGAGCATGAGGGATGGCACTATCATACCAACAGGCACTGGGTGTAATAAATTAGTGACGAGATGCGCTGAGTAAAACGGAGTAGCAAGAAGAGTAGGCATGCGTACTTCCAGAAAGGCTACTCCAAAGATCATAGAATTGTTTAACTGGCTCATACGCACAGATGGATGACAATACCTGAAATTCGGTATAGGTAACAGGCAGTTCTCACCGTGTGGAGCTGGGAAGAGATTACTGTATCGATCCACTGGAGACCACACGTCCCTTGTACTAAAAGACACAGAAGGTAACCCTGAACAACCTGTGAAAGTTCGTCTGGTTTTCTGAAATACACTCGTCTCGACAACAGCTAAATTAAAGGGAGAATCCTGACCTATATTTGCTTCTACTCTCTCATCAAAATACAAAATTTACTAGATTCAACCGTTTCTTACAGTACTTTATACGCCACAGGAATCATAGATTGGGTAAAACAGAGTTTGTCTGGCCGAAGGATGAAGCGATGAATTATTGGACTGTGTTATATTAGCAGGCGTGTCAAGGTGATTTTGCCCCATTGGAACGACCATTATGAAGTACGTTCGGCCATAAGACTGACTTTGTCTTTAGCGTCTGAGGATTATTGCCTATATGTGGCAGTCACTCCTCCCACAGTTATACGAGATGTTAGCCTCCACGGCAGTTGTACATCGTGTCACGCTGTGTTCCCTGTATACCTCTTTGGCTGCTGCGTGGTATGTTTGTCATTGAAATGCAGATTACGAAAGAAAGACTTAGTTAACACCCTGTCAACGACAGTGTAATTAAGACGGCACGCCAACCGAAATAACCTGAATAATATTGCGATCTTACATGTATAAATTCTGCAAGGTTCGCAGGAGAGCTTCTGTAAAGTTTGGAAGGTAGGAGACAAGGTACTGGCAGAAGTAAAGCTGTGAGGGCGGGGCGTGAGTCGTGCTTGGGTAGCTCGGTAGAGCACTTGCCCACGAAAGGCAAAGGTCCCGAGTTCGAGTCTCGGCCCGGCACACAGTTTTAACCTGCCAGGAAGTTTCATACCAGCGCACACTCCGCTACAGAGTGAAAATCTCATTCTGGAGCTCCTTCTCTTGTTTGCAATTGGTGGCACCTGAAGATGAAGCTTTAGGCTCCAAAACTGGTCGTTCAATAAATAACAATTTACTGACTACTGAAGAGGACGTTTTATTCAGTTAACACGCTTCTCAATCTCGGATGTGCGCCTGATCAAATATGTTGATCCGTGTAACTTAGTCAGGTTATGAACATCTAATATCGTAATTTGAACTTGACTCACTGTTTTGAGAATATAGTGCGTGTTGAAAACATAGCTTAGCGTTCTGGTCAGTCAGCCATGGCGAGGTAACACCCACTTGAACAACGATGCTATATCCGTAACACCAAAATTGCATATTACATCATACAACGTCGAAAACAAATGAAATATTGAAATGTTTAATAGTTCTATGGAAAATTATAAATTTTTACACTTTGAAAAGAATAAAATACAATCTGAGCCTATAAAATGAATAAAATATTTAAAATACAGATATTGCTTAAGACATGGAAAAAAAACTTAAACAGGGTAAGTAAAATATGTCACTGGTGACAAATTTTTCACGAGGGACTAACCCAATACACTGGTGTTTAATTAAACTATAGAGGTTCAAATTGCTCAGAGCACTATGGGACTTAACATCTCACGTCATGAGTCCCCTAGAACTTAGAACTACTTAAACCTAAGTGAAGCGCCTAGAACCGCTCGGCTACCAGCTGCCGACAACTATAGAGGACCAGAGATAGTACAAATGGTCCCCGAACAGTGAAAACAAATAATTTTTGCTGAAGCCACTTTTTTTCCTTTATATTCCTATATGCTTCTTTTTTGGGGTGTGACATGATCTCAGTTACTTCGAAGCCGTCAAGCGTGACGTCCTTGAATTTCAGCAGCTTGAGGAGCTACAGCTACGGCCTTTTTGGCAGATATTAGTAACTACGATGACTCATAATTTTTGGTCTGTAATTATAATGACGGATGATCTAGATATTACAAGTATTACCTGCTACTAGACCGTAAACGGCAGTGGTTCCGCGTAAATGGTATAAATGTCCTTACTCCCTACCTTTTATATTATTTAAGTTTTATATTTATTTATCGACTTTTAATTTTGGTTTTTCTATGAACTGCGAAAGGAGTGAGAACTGTGTTGCAGATTTAAAACATGGCCTAATTAATGCTGACAAAAAAAGAAGCTGATCAAAAGCAGTAGAATTGTAAGGACAACTATGTGAGGAGTTTTCAATGAATTCGCAGGAAAGACATTCAAAAACTTTGTGTTCTTGAACGAAATAAGTAATGAATCAAAATCGTATGTCCATATTGTCTTTTGTAATAGCATTACCGAAAGACATGATAGATAAACCAAGGCTTAAAAACTAAAACACATCTTTCAGAATTGGTTTTTCAGAAGCAGATCACAATAAGTTTCAATATTCGATCGTAGCACTGCGACAAAAACGACAGACATAGGCGTAACTGAGTACTGAAATGAAAACAATTGAAGATACGTGATGCAGGGAAGTGTATGAAAGAAGAAAAGAAATTTCGACAATGAAAAATTGTATAACGCAGATTTTTTGTGTGTCGACGTATGAGTACGACAAAAGAAAGTGTTTCAGCTTTTTCCCGAGTAAAAAAGAGCACTTTAGAATATATATATATATATATATGTGTGTGTGTGTCTGTGTCTGTGTCTGTGTGTGTGTGTGTGTGTGTGTGTGTGTGTGTGTGTCTGTGTGCGTTGAGATTTTGATGCCATGATACGTTACTTCGCGCTAAACGAGAGGCTCTATGAGTCGTGTACACTCAAAAAGATCGATGCAGTAATAATTGTTTAGTTACAACTGTTCTAACTGGCCATGCTAGTTATCTTTGTACGCACTGATCATATTGCATTTGCTCATTTCTCTGGGGTTGCTTACTTTTATCCAGTATGATAGGTCAATGTAGCACACACTATGTAATGGAACATTTAAGGCACACAACCACGTCCGAGGCGCGTCTGTAGCCTTTGACTCCGCATTACGAGTTAGCGTCTTTGCCTAAGCCTCCCAGGCTGGTTTTCAACCAACCTGAACAGGTTCTGCTCGGAGTGACAAAGCTGATGGCTCTCGAATGAGATCTAATCTATACATTGTTTACTAACTCCGTTATTGTGAGAGAAACTACGTCGCATTAGTTAGACTTCATACTCTTGCCTAGAAACAAGAAAACTGGGGAAGGGGTGGTAGTAGAGAAAACTACTAAAACAGTTGATTGGCTGCCAACAGCGAATCAGCTGCAGTTTAAGCTAAAGAGAGCCTTTTTTTTCTTTTTTTTTTTTAGAATTCTTATCTCATTTTACAAAATGATGATGCCTCGACCGGGAAATGATAGTTTTAAAGTTGATGCAGTTCACTGAAACCCAAGCTCTCAAACAGACTAGGTCAAGTAGTGTATATCTCACCGCCTCTACACGCCTTCCTGTTCAAAAGTTATACTTGTATTCGATGTTCTATCGCTCTCAAAGTAAAAGGCGTTTTCTTTGCTGATTTCCTAACTTACGATATAACAGGAAACACTGCTTTCAGGTTCTTTCCGTAATACTGCTTAGGATCGCTGGTAGAGTGTAGGCTGAGCCGGTCTGAAATGAAGAGATTACCGTAAGACCTGCGACCGCGCGCCCGTTTAATTAAGCGTGCCCTGACCTCCCTTCGCCCTCCTTCCACGTCAGCGCCCTCTCGCTTTTTGCTTTGTTTTCCCCTGTGTCTCCATTTTACCTGCAGAGAATATCCCTTACTGGTGTTCTTACAGATCAATATCGAATCACCACTTTGTTCGTCGGATACCTATGGCTTAACTTACGAAAGACCATGAGGTGGAATACAGTGGATGAGACACATCTGGGAGCACATCTTATTGGAATGATTTGTTACAGACACAAATAGAATGAATACTTACGGGTAAAGTTACGTTCAAATCGTCGTTTGGACATCCTTATTTAGGTGTCAGGACGTCACTTAGTATGAGCGACACATTACCTAACCCATTACTTAAAAAATAAGGCAGCTGGATCATATACAGTTTGCAAACAACTGTTATCAACGCGCTTCAGTGGTGTAGAGGAAGTCGAGACGAACCATTTCATATGGGACACTTGTGGTATACCAGTTCGGGAAAATACCTCAAATTGTTCTGCAAAAACCCTGGACCGTACAGTGCATGCGCGTCGTGCGGGATTTTCAATATTTCCTCGCTCTCTTCGCGCAAATTAACGGACCTAGGAAAAAACGATCTAGACTTTTTTGTTGGATATTTAATGTAATTTAATTTTGTACCGGAATACGTCTTCACTAGCGGCCACGGTTTTCGAGCTCTTCAAGACAAGCGTGCGAAAGTGGCCTCCAAACGCACCCACACCCCCAAGCTGACCTCCACCCTCCCTCCAAGGTCAGGATTTTTAGTATGTTGTACATTGCACCCCGTATACCATTGTACAAAAATTTTCGACTACACGCATTATTTCCCATATTCGACGTTTTTTGGTCTTCACTGACTGGGCTATAACGACTCCAGCTTAGTCGTGCACTTACAAATTATAAAATTTGCACTCTTGACAATTTTATCTTACAATTCTGTGACGTTTAATAGCATAAAAGCAACTGTTAAACTGTTTTGTTCTGCTAGTCTTATTACTACGAAACTACTGTGCTTGTAAAGGTTGTGTTCAGATCGAATTGTAAACATAATTAGTTTTTGACTAACGTTTACAGAAGTCTTTTCCCTCATGGGAAATTTTAAATCAAAGCGTTGACGAAATACAAAACTAATTGTAAGCCGCTGTCCTAATAGCACAGTAAATGAGGACCAAAAATGTCGAATATGGGAAATAATTCCTGTAACAGTAAATTTTTGTATAGTGGAAGGAGGGTGTACCATGAACAACATACTAAAAATTCTGACCGGTGGAGGGTGAATGTGGGGGGTGAGGATGCGTTTAAATGTCGCTTTTGTTCGTTTTTCTTGAACAGCTTGAAAACCGCGGTCTTTAACGAAAACGTATTCCAGTACAGAATTAAACCAAAATAAATTTCCTGAAAAGAAGGTCCTGCTTCCTTTTGCCCTAGGAATAATATTTTGCTTGAATACATAGAGAATGTATCGTAAATATTCGCACGACGCTTATGCGCTGTAGCTTAGGTGGTTTCTGTTGGCCAATTTGAGGTAGTGTCTGGTATCAAATTGTTTGTCTTAAGTTTCACTACATCACTGTGGTAAGCTGTCAACAGTTGTGGTTTACACCCTGTGTACAGGGTGATCGAGAACTCCAGCGACTAACTTTCAGAGGTGGTAGAAATAGCTAGTATCCATGGGTTCAAAAATACATACCCTAACAGATGTGAGCACTTGGATACTGTCAACCATCTCTTCTATTGCAAGCATTTTGCTTTCCACGTTTTGGGAGGTGGTAGTGTGTAACAAAACAAGAAAAAAGTGCCCAGTAAACATGGGCTCTAAAATCCGTACCTTAGGAGCTATGAGTACTTTTTCAGTAGACGAGATGTGTTTTACAGTAGTGATGATAGTGCTCATAGCTCTTTACGGTACGCATTTGGGAGCCCATATTTACTAGACTTTTTTCCCTGTTTTATACCATACTATCACCTATGGAAATTTGTCCTTGGCGCTCTAGTTCGCACTGTATATTGGCAAACGGCATACAGAGCTGTCTTTAATAAGGCGCGGATTTTACACGCCGACTTATCACTTCTAAAATATATCGTAGACAAGGAGGACTTGACTGAATAGTGCAGCAGCAACAACACAAGGGATCGGTATTCAAACTTCGGACACATATTTAAGTACTCTTCAAAATTACAGCACTCTGTAACATATGAATCATCAACAATGTTCCACATGAGCTGAAAACTGTTTGTGAGCACTACATATCTAAAAAATTACTTTGAAGGCTCTTCTCCAGGAAACTTGTGTACCCTTGCAGGAATAATTAAAATCCATTTATTGCAAATCACGGAAATTACTAAAGCACTAGAAAAATGCCGTTAATATAAAGAGGATTCACGGTTATATACATAATCGTGCCATTTTGATACGCGCTCCAGCTGATTTACGTGTGTTATTGTAGGTGAATCCTGAAATGGTTCCTCGCATTATGATATTGACTTTACTATTCTTTATCCACTACTACGTTGAGAAAAATTAATCAGGCTTTCATGTATTATTATTATTATTATTATATTATTATTATAAGATCCTACACTTCAGTGTTTCGATGCTACTGATTTTTCCAGTACACATGTTCTGTTTATATAGTGATTTATTATGCGTTCAGCTGTAAATGGCACAGACGTCTGCTGGAAGGGAAATAAATAAATGAAAAAAGTAACGTAAGTCCAAGTCCTATTCCATGTACCTCTTAGTTCACCTCTGTTATTCACAATGATAAGTCTCTGAGGACGTTGAGATTGCAACGTTACGCCACAGCAAAGAAGTCTCAGTTACCAGGACTGCACCTGAAGATTACGGGTAGGAAACTCGTCGAAACGTTCCGACAGCCTGACGCCATGACTAGGGTGATAAACGGAGAAGATTCTATAAATGAGAATAAACACATTTTCGGGGGATCCTCTCTTTCTATAATCTGATTTATTTACTTCACAACATATGTTAATATTCTTAGGCCCTGGTAGTTCTATTGGTAAACATTTACAGCGTAATCTACAGTGAATTCATTGGGTCATGGACACTTAAAAATATTCGAAAAGAAACTGGTAAATAATCTTTAAAGAAGTTGAGACTTATCGCGTAAAGGAAACTATTTTCAACAATGAAAACGGCTCATCAACATATAACTGCTTTACCTGTGAACAAGCAGGTGAAGTGACTCATAACATATAATTTGCGGATTACAAATTTGCTGCTCATTTTGATGACTGAACTTCCTCAGAATCAGTCAGTTCTTCAGGACCCGCTGGATGTGGTACTGAAAGCTCCTACTGGAAAACAAATTATTAAGAAACTATATACCAACGATACATAAAGGTTTGCAAAGTAGTATGATTTGGTTTTGTGCGATCATGACTCTAGTGCATGTGCATCAGCAAAGGATTAGTTCAACAATCACAAGATCGCCGTTAGGTATTATCTAAGATAGTCTCCAAGAAGTCTTCATAATTCTACGAACAGTGCTCATTCCGTATATGGAATTAATTGCGTATATTCAATTAAGTAGGTATTGTAAACTAAACTGAGAAAAAAGTAGTAAAATAGGGAGAACAATACCTGTGTCATTTGCGAGTTCCATTAGCCATTGATCAACGACAGCTGTTGGTACGAGTATTAATTTCTGTATGGTTGTTATAGTCGACTGTTCTGAAATATTCTAGTGCTGTCATATAGTTAAAGGTATTTGTGGTGTCACCGCCAGACACCACACTTGCTAGGTGGTAGCTTTAAATCGGCCGCGGTCCATTAGTACATGTTGGACCCGCGTGTCGCCACTGTCAGTCATTGCAGACATAGCGCCACCACATGGCAGGTCTAGAAAGACGGACTAGCACTCGCCCCAGTTGTACGACGACTTTGCTAGCGAATACACTGACGAAGCCTTTCTCTCATTTGCCGATTGACAGTTAGAATAGCCTTCAGCTACGTCCATGACTACGACCTAGCAAGGCACCATTAACCGTATCTGAAGATAGTCTAATTTGTATAGTCAAGAGCGATGTACCACAAGGATGCATTAAAGTTAAGTATCCGAGGAACTGCATATTTTTCTCTATAGCATTCACCAAGTATCCATGTTCCAGAACTCACGCCAGCCGGCGTGTGTGTACGCGTGCCTTTCGGCTACTTCCGAGTGGCGTGGCTGTCTTGCTACGCCACAACAGTATTTATGTTTAATAATTTTGGTTAATCTCTTTACTTTTATCTGTGGATATAAATGCAGTGTACATTTATATTTACTTAATGTCCCTTAGCTTCCTCTCCCACCACAGGATGGCTTGCGTGTGTTGCACCACGGCGCTGGCAGGCCCAGCGGAAGAGACCAATGATCGACTGAGCAGACAGACGTCACGGCAGGGTGGCGCAAGAATCATCAGTGGTCTTGCGAAAGAAGTCGTATTCAGATTATACAGTCACCGTTCGATTCTCCTAAAGAGCGAAGGTGCGATAGCGTCACAGCACACCAGGACCGTTGTACCCCTCACATAGCGGAAGGACTATTCCACCAAGGCGATGTCATGGCTGCCCAACGACTAGGCTTCCGGTGCTATAGTAGGGAACGTCCTGCCGTTTCAAAAACGGCCAGGAGCCAGCTAAGAGGGGCAGCCTACGTCGGTCAACATCCAGGAATGGATCATCAAACGGTCACTGCTGGACGGTGTCTTCATTCCCCGCGAGGCTGCTATCCGCGCCAAAATCCGAATGCTGCTGACTTGAAAGTTCTAGTTTGCGGATCAGCCGCTGGCCAACTTCCGTCCACTGCAGGCCGCCTACCGTGGGAGTCTGCGATTCGTTCCTGGGCCGCTTAGCCGACCACTCGCTGTCACCATGTGCGGGAAAACTTAGCTGCTTTCCCTGTCGGAGCACACTCTTTGCCTACGCTGCACTGATGGTACCGTCCTCGCTGGTGTCCACGGTTCGACTCTGAGCGCCTCGGCACTTCCTGCAGTGAGACAAACCTCTGCCCAGCTAATGCGGCCGACATTGCAGAGTCTGTCCTAACGCAGCACCGACCGACTGCCTGGTGCCTGGGAGCTAATGGGACGCTAGACCGGGGAAGTGCTGATCGCATAACCTCGGTGCTTTCTAGTGAGGCGACGCCAAACTAGGACCATGACAAGAGGCCAGTCACTCATCTCAACAAGCTTCACCGACCGAGACCAGCCTGCGCCTTCCAGGTGCTGACTGCCACCTGTCAACACCAAGATTGTTGTATCTTACGCTCACAATAAACTATTTTTCTGCTTGGACGTTAGACATACATATGATACCTACTCACTACAGCGCTGCAACCTCATCCAGTGTGGAGAGGTGAAGGCCTTCCTGACAACTATTGGCTAAGCTCTACCACCCAGGAGGGTATTTGTGGTGAGGTCATACTAACTCGTCATTCCCGTAGCAGTTACAGATACAACAGACTGCATGACAGACTAATCTGGCCTTGAAATATGATCCGATATGGCTCTGCAGAGTTAATTTCGCAACACCACGAAAGAAAATGAAGAGGAATACTATCTACATTACTAAAACGCTATTCCGGAACCCGGTACCAGTTGCAGTGTTGAAGCATAAAAAATTAGATTTTTAATGTCTTCCATAATCACTGACTGATCTGAAAAATTTGAAATCCTGTCATTATCTGCTCATTAAGTAGTTTAACCTTATGTTAGGTGTTTAACAGAATAAGGAAGGTATTACAGTTACAAACTGAGTGTTTGTCTTGAGGTAGTGTAACTGACGGCGTGTAAATTCCTAGATTACATTCATTCAGTATCTGAGAATGACAGCTCTTACAAATTGCCAACAAACTTTACACTTAACTTCAAACCTTTACAAAACCTTTCATCACTGAAAAAAGTCTATCGCTTACAACTTTTCACTGTTCATGTATTCGAACTTCAGCATCACGCATGTCCTTTTCATTTATTCCTTCTTACTACTAACTTTATCCACAACACAGGTCCCAGATAGTATCCAAATGTACCACTGAATGTACCTGCAAAATTATATCATAGCACGACATATAGTTCAGAAGATATGTCGTCATAAACATTTCGATGGGTGAAGAATTAGCTTTTGCTTAAAATGGGGCATAAATTTCTAGACTATATTCATAATGAGACTATTTGTGCAATAAGAACAATTAGCGACTTCCAACAACCTATGAGCATAATTTCAAACCTTTCCTAAAGTTTGTCTTGCTTAAGACCTTAAAGGCAAATATTTAACACATTAACCCATTTGTAAAGTAATAAAAAATTTGAAGCTGTTTGCTACATGGAAATTCGGTTCTTTAACGGGGCATTTAGCCTTGAACATAAGTGGATAGCTTCGAAAAGTGACGCAGTGAAGTTAAACGAGAGAAAAAAGGGAAAAGGCAATTGCATGCGTAAATCGTCGGATAACACATGAGATACTACATTTGTTCGACAAAGGAGGAAAATATAAAACTGCTGCAAATGAAGCAAGCAAAAGAGAATATAGCTGATTCTCAGATCGTACGAAGTGACGGATCAGTTTTAGAAACATGTATGAGTGTAGGAAAGATACAGGCTGCTTATAACAAAATTAAGGAAATCGTTAGAGGAAAGAAAAGCTATTGTATGAACATCAGTAGCTGAGATGGGAAGATAGTACTAAGCAAAGAAGAGAAGGCTAGACATTAATTATTCGTGAGGACTTTGCATAAAATTTTCTGTCAACCATGCATTTCTGCACCATAAGGTCACAAAAGTCAGGTCATTACTACTTGGTTCATAGAGGCTGTGGTAAAGACTGTCTGCGTCTCCACGCCACTTCAGGTAGCATTAACGGTTGTGGCTGTAAGTTGTCCATTGACGCTAAAAGTTAGGCATCAGTAGGCTTTTCTGTAATAGAGCATACAGCACACAGTGTCTACCAGTGCGTATTAATCACCCACTTGCGCACACGACAGGTAGCGTAAGGGCTAATAACATCAATTGATAGGGCATCGAGACTAATTACAGAGAACCGTAAGAACGTAGTGATGATGATACTGTATTTCTGGTTGTTTCTCTCTGTTACTTTTAGGAAACGGTAAACTAAATCCCGTAGGAAAGGGCAATGGCTTTTTTGCCGCAGAACTGTGAAGCATTGTTTGTTACCATTAAATACCATGCTTGACACGCTTCATACGCTACACTCGAATACAGACAATCAACCCAATTCACTTCCGTGTTAAGTAACTGTCTCTTGTAATGACGTCAGCCTAAATAATAGAGCATTTTTAAAACAAATTACCTGTATTTCTATGTCATTCGCCGCCTTGTTTCGATGACAATAGCAACGATATACATAACAGACTCACTATAAAATGAGACAGCCGTGTAGCATTCTTTCTGTGTGAAGCCTCGTGTTCAAATTCAGTGTGGGTCCAGACTGTGCTGGTACTATGGACCAGTTACTGTAAAATCACGCCCGTATAGTCGGAAACAAAGACTAAAAGTTTTATATCATCTCTACTAAATGCTTCACGAAGGAGGACAATGTGTTCGTAGTTCGAATTGCGACAGAGGTCATTGCTGCAAAAAAATAAATTTATCAAGTATAGGCATTAATAGAAACACAATGATGCGAATATTGTTATTTATAACAAACCGTTCAATAAAGTATAAATATGAAGATGATTCACGACGAACCTATTCGCAAATGACAATCAAAACATGGCAAGTATAATAATCCACATGACATATTTAAAGATAACTTGAGTCAACAAATGAGAAAGGAAATACAGATCACATTTCGAAATGTCACATCGAACTCAGTGCTTCTAAATGCAAGCAAATGTTGGAGACTCAACCAAAAATATAAAGCAAGAATAAATAACTCACCGATGAGATTTTTACATTCCCTAAACCAGGCGAAATATGGAATGAAAAATGAGAACAGAGAAAACAGTGGTATGTAGAAGAAATATTGCTATTCACCAAAATATAACAATATGAATGGAGGCTGTATGTTCATTTGACCTCGAAGAAATTTTTCCCGCTGTGATGCTCCAAAATCTTTCTCACGCAAGAAGAGATTTACGACGTCTGTGGCAGCGATAAATTGAACTGCTTCCGCAGTCATAGGACGAGAAGTCAGTCAACAGTACTAAAGGATGATGACACTGATAATGATTTTACAATAACAAAATCTGTTCTGAAGCTACCATTGCATCGACATAGGTGGGCTCAAAAATGCAGCAAAATCCAACAGGCACTTATTGAGGAGTTGGGAAGAGTCTTGTGCAATCTAGTTTGTAAATGAAGGAAAGCTAAACTAGATTACTGCAGGATCAGTGTTAAGACGAGTTTTGCATTTGTGGAATGTATTCCATATTCGATGGAAAGGTACTGAATTTTCTTACTGTCTTAAGGCAAAAGAAATGTTGAAAGTTGCTGTTACTGTATGGTGTCAGTACTGGGATGGTAGCACAGGTCTCTGTATCTGTGTGTCCTGTGAGGCCTAGGCTATGAGAAAGCATGTATCCAGGCTCCAATCTACCAAAGATAATATATAATGTAATATTGCCTCGATCAGTTTGGGGGAAATAAAGAAAAAAATTAAATCTTTGTGGTATGAAGGGCATTAAAGCCCCACTCTTCCCACAAGCGAGTCAAATGCTTCAGTCACTATAGCATCTCGATCAGTAAAACAGGAGTGAAGTGAGGACAGAGGAATACGAGGAACTGATGTTAGAAGTTACTGAAACATGGCAGACAGTGGGTAATAGCGACGTTGCTGAATTGCATAGTTAATTGTGCAATATTACATAGGTTCGCAGACCAAAATCCTTAAAATAGTACATCGTGTATACGTCTTCAGTATACAATGACTTTGTATTAATCATGGTGCAGTCAGTACTAATATCAGATGATACGTGTTTATTTGTTACTTGTATAATCTATACAGGGTAGTAACCATACTTTATTGAATGAATAAGTTGAAATGTCTTCATAGACACCAGCTCACGATTCGAAAATACTACTGAATCAGTCAGAGAAGGAACTACAGATGCTTATGACTTCCAAGAGAGCACGTGAAAATGAGTGTTACTCAATAAAATCAAGGTAATGTCATGTGACAAACTTTTTTGTCAATACAAGTACAGGCTGCTGAGCAGTAGTTTGGCAACAGAATGAATTATAAAAATGTTAGGACTCATGTATAGCTTTCATATATTTCTGGACTAGGTTCTAACCAAGATGACCAAGAATCACATGTCAGAATTTGCATGTAAACTATAAATGAGACAGAGGCAGACTACCTGAAAAACGTGATATACTACTGGACAATAAGGCAATTGTTAGTACAAAAATAAAGTAGGACTCGTCGTTTTAGCTCACATAGGAAGCAACGATAAAGACGTTGCAGAAGAAGTCTGGAAAAGAGGAGAGGACTTAACATTTCTTTGATGGCGTACCATTACAACTGGCGATCTACCTCGAATAGGACAAAAGATGAATAACGACCGCATTATTTTCAAAGGAATCATCCAGCATTTACCTCAATCAGTTTTGGCAAATAACGAAAAAAATTAAATCTTTGTTGTATAAAGGGTTTTAAAGCTGCGATATCCCATATGCGAGTCAAATGCTCAGTCACTATGGCACCTCGATCAGTAAAACAAGAATGTAGTGAGGAAACAGGAATGCGAGGAACTGATGTTGGAAGTTACTGAAACATGGCAGCCAGTGTGAACCAGCGACGTTGCTGAATTACGTAATTAAGTGCGCAACTGGTGAGGTGCAAAAGTAATATGCAGTTTAAGAAGAGCAGTGAAATGGATTCCAAAGCCTTTATGAGCGTGAGCTACTGATAAACATGCCTAACAAGAAAAAAAACAAACGATGTTAACACCTGAGGACGAAATCATTTAAGTTAACCCAGCAACCGGCCTCTAAAAATCGGGAATGAGGAGTGTTGAATCCGGCGAGTCAGATACGGGGAGAATTTAACAGCTCCCACATCCAGTGGCACCACATACATGCAGCAGGCAGCGCCACACCACAACTTGCTGGAGACACGCCCACTTCTGGCACGTCACGTCATATCACGTGGCAAGTAGCCTTTTACTGTTCGGTGCGATAAAACTGCCCACATTACATCAATAATCCAGTGTCTTCTATATGGTTACAACATACGCCTTGGCTGCCCTGTTGTTGGAGTATGGTGTTTGGCTGGAATTTTCATAGCAGTACGACGGACTTGGACTTTATTCACGTATATTATTCAGAATATTTCGTAGTGTTCGTTCTTTGTATGATCCCAGATAGCCAGAAGTTTGTGTTGTGCACCGAAATCTTCACCTGTAACTAACTTGTCACCAACGTTCTTATTCAAATAAAGGTAACGGAAGCATCATTCCAACCGGAAGCCTATCCATGAAACACTGCATTGTAATATGAGAAGAAAATAAACTGATGTGAACACAAGACATAGAAGTGAAATGTTCATGACGGGACATCGGAACAGAGCAGTGGAAAGACAACAATAACAAAATCTGTTCTGAAGCAATCATTGTATCCACATAGCTGGGCTCCAAAATATAGCAAAATGCAACAGGCACTTACTGGGGCGTTGGGAAGAGTGTTGTGCAATCTAGTCTATAAATGAAGGAAAGCTAAATTAGATTACTACAGGATCAGTATTGAAATGAGTTTTGCATTTGTGGAATGTATTCCATATTCGGAAAGGAATGAAATCAGCCGTTTCTTTATCGTATTACTCATACCAGCATCTGTCTAAACCGATGTAGGGAATAAATGGACTGAAGAGTATTCGAACCCCAATCCTCCCCACAACGATCTGAGTGCTGTAACCATTGCACCATCGCACTGGTTCTGAGTTTTGACACATGTACGAGACTTCAATAAGCAACAGATTTTTTTCTGAAGTCGTGTTGGTTTTATTCAAGATTGTAATACACCATATTATTTCCCACTCTTTTGGCTGAAAATCCTATTTTTCAAAATAATCTCCATTCAATGCGACGATTTCACGCTACCTTAGTGGGAAGGTCTGTATGCCCACATGACACCATCCTATTGGTCGAAGTCGGAGCCACCGTCTCGCTGCATTAATAACCTCATCATCCTCGCACTGCCTCCCATTGGGTCAAACAGATGGAAGTCGGAAGATGCGAGATCCGGGCTGCAGAGTGGATGAAGGAGAACAGTCTAATGAAGTTACAAAGCTGTGAGACGCCTCGTCCAAAGAGTCACCGTGATTTTCTTCACCACCAGGTATGCGCTGACATCCTGCAAGCGCCTATGAATATCTGCGACGCTCTGGTTTTCCGCTCTCTGCTTGGAATGCACCTCCATTAGAGACGCCATTTTGAAAGCTACGTGCAGCACCTCCACATGTCGGAACTTAATGGAGCCATAGTTGCTGAAGCGTGAATATTCCACGATATTCCAAAACAAATTCTACATTTTTTTCAACCGACATTGGCTGAGAAAAGAAATGTGTTGCGTTGCATTACTTACTGAAAACCACTCGTAAATTATGTGTTGGAGGACGTTTTCTTTTCTCCAATTGATGTGCCAGTTGTGCGTGGGTAGTGATACTAGTCATCGCTGAGTTTAAAAAGTGGTTCAAATAGCTCTGAGCACTATGGGACTTAACTTCTGAGGTCATCAGTCCCCTAGAACTCAGAACTACTTAAACCTAACTAACCTAAGGACATCACACACATCCATGCCCGAGGCAGGATTCGAACCTGCGACCGTAGCGGTTGCGCGGTTCCAGACTGTAGCGCCTAGAACCGCTCGGCCACTCAGGCCGGCCTCGCTGAGTTTAAAACCACGCCATACTGAGGAGGGAAGTGTTACTTTAGAGGAACTTGACTGTATAAACATAGACATACAGAAAAGTAGAGCAAATGCATTGCATCTGTAGATCATTTGGTTGTGAGTGACTGGTCGCATTCGAGTACAGTACCATACCGTCTGACTAATGTGCTGTTCTATACTGTACATAAGACCAATACCCACGAAGGAGTGTCTCCCTCCATCCGACAGATATCTAGCACACAAAATAGCGGACTTGGAATGATTATATGCCGTCATCGTCGATCTTCAAGAGAATAAAAGGAGGCGTGGTAGGCGCAGCAAGATGCCATGGTTTGTTGTTATTTGAAGGCAGCCGCAACACACACATGGACATAGACATACAAAAAAGAAAAAAAATAGAGCAAATGAGTTGCATCTGTAGAATATTTGGCTGTGAGTGAGTCGGTGCATTCGAGTACAGTACTATACCGTCCGACTAATGTGATTTTGTGTACCGTACCTAAGAATAATACGTAGGACTGTCTCCATCCTTCCGAAGGACATCTGGCACACAGAATAGAGGAATTGGTATGATAATGTGCCGTAATCGTGGATCTTTAAGTGCATAAAAGAAGGTGTAACAGGTGCAGCAGGTTGGCTTAGTTTGCTGTTATTACTGGAGAATCTAGACAATATTGTTACGAAATATTGGTAATATAGCTTGCATCGAAGATGTTACGCTCTTTTGCAGGATAAATTTAAATGTGCTTACATCCCCCACAGAATCGTTTTGCGACGAGTTTTTCGCTATTTGTGGCTCTGTAGCACTGTCGAAAATAACGTATAAGAGGTTGAAATCGAGACTTCCGATTGGTAATATGTATGCATAGTTGTATGTGTGTAGAGCTGTTAGCTGCTGACATTTGTGGCTCTAATGCGTAACTGGCTAACTGTTCGTCTATAAATTACGTTGCCTGGGATGCGCATTCTGTAGATACGGGTAAGGTAAACTCTGTCAACTAACGAATAACTTATTACTAAGATAAAAAAGTACCCGAAATCTACAGTTTGTAGATGTCCTGACATGGTTGTCTGGGGGTAGCAGAGTTTGAGGTGTAAACAAAAGTAGCAAGCTGGTAAGCAATAAGAGCATATGCTTATGGGAAAAAATATCAGCGCAGCAGCAGAAATCAACTCTGTACACATGTCAGCTCCCTATTGCAGATCCCTACACAACTGAGTGGAGGTCAGATGAAGATGGATAAGTGTGACGTAGCAGTGTACAGAATTCTTTCCAGGCTACGAGTATCCAAACTGAACCATCCGTTGAGTCTCATACAGGCACGAGACGAGTTTTGCCATACTTTCCATGATCTTGCATGCATGTAGATCATCGGGAATAGCGGAATTTTAAGGATTTTTTAGTAGCCTGGTGTATAGGACACGCAAATATCCTATCATAAAATCAAAAAACGCATGGGTATGCCGGCAATATGATGCTGTACATATGGAAAAACATAAAAAATTGAAAAATAACATAAAATCGGTAAAAATCGATGAACACCTGCTATAATTACGACAACTTGATGGGAAATACGTAAAATTGAGGGAAATACGTAAAATTGAGGGAAATACGACGAAATATGTAAAACTGCGAAAAAAACTAGCAAAATTACGTAAACTGTCTGAGAATAGATAAAATTAGAGAAAAAGTACCACATTGTATCCAGACACTCAAGACCGAGAAAAGCTAAACAATTATGCTATGGCTGTATTCACTTTCAACTCTCCACCTCCCCCTGTAAACTACGTTGGTTTTCGTTACACATACTCCAACAAAGGCGACGTAAGTATTACACAGAGGCGCTATATTAAAGAATTCAAAACATACATATCCCAATCCGTAACTGTGTTCTCACACATGGAGTTGAATATGGATATTACCGAATTATGGCCGGTTGACAAAATGTCATTCCTTAAGTACTGAGGAGAAGAATCGATGCTTTTATCAAACTTAAGCCATTCCCTAGAGTGTTCTGTAGCAGAGTGGACCGATGTCTCACGTATCACCTTAAATAATGTGAGAGGGGTGTATTCGAGAGGCGTGGTGTTAGGACGAAATTGTTATATTATCCTATACATGAGCAAAACTACCTAACATCCGACCAGGACGTCTTTGTGCAAGAGGAATGCTACCAGAGCTGTGGCGATACTTCTGCAAACAGCAATAAGACTGTTACATCTCCTCTGCGTACTGATCGTGCTACTTCTTCGTGTGCATCTTCGTGCAGCAGGGTGTGGGTGGCACCTGAATGTATCAGCCATCGAAAATATTCATGTAGGTTTTTCTTCGCTCCATTTTCTAGTGAGACGTAGCTGCATCCATCACAACTGATATTAGTACTAATTATAAGCACAACTGTTGCGGCAAGTGTGATTGAAGGCATGTACGTTTCCGACTTAAAAGACGTATAAATTCGATTAATTTCCTAAGAGACAGAACAGCAGTCTCCGGACCTTGTTCTAGTTAGTTTTTTATCTTTGTAAAGTTTGTCGACAATGTGCTTGAGGAAGGAAACTTGCGGGTTGGTTGTATGTCTGATGTTGGTCAAATATATCCTGCATTAGAGTATTAAGAGCGCTGCATTCCGCACGACTAATACTTCGAAAACTGCATAGCATTAACAATATAGCATTTTAGGTGCAGAACCGTGTAACCGTAGGAGTGTGTTTTTATGCTCTATGACCATTTCTCTCATGCTTGTACCTTCTTGGTACTGACTCCAGACAGTGAAATAATGCTATAATGCTTCAGAATTTTTAACACGGTTGATTTATGTGAAATGTTTTAAACTCCATCCGTCTGGGGTGCCATCATGTATAAACCATACGTTTCTTCTTAACTGTCTGTTATATCACTGCAACACTGATATCTACAACACACCGATAAGAGATGCTAACCTCCTCGACACGCACACATCTAGAGAGATCTTGTGCTTTTGGATGGGTGCCGTGGATAAGATTGGTGCTGCAGGGAGGATTGGTCAAGGGCAATGTGGGAGGGATGTATCAGTCTCCGTCTTTATCCAACGAATGCGAAAATTGTCTGTGAGGCACATTAACACACAGAAAGATGACCAGTCGTAATAGTAAATTCTGCACTATGATCGATGCTCTGGGAATATGTAGAAAACCTAATTGCATCGGTATCGGACATTGCATTCGCAGTCTCGTAAACAGTAGCTGCAAAGTAGTGGAGAGGTGATTAAGGGAACATACAGACATTGGGAAGCATTCTACTGTGTCATTGGCTGGCGTTGAAACTACGTAACAACTGGTATACTTTGATGTATATGTTCAAATGGATGTACTGCACAGTCATCTACCTGCATTCGAAACCTAGTATATGGTACTTGCAAAGTAGTGGAGGGGTGATTTAGCGATGATGCAGAAATTGGGAATGATTCTGCTGTGTCATTAGGTGGCATTGGAATTGCGGAACAAATGATAAAATAGTCAAAATTGATCGCGCTGTCAACTGTGGTGTGTTTCAGTGCGTAGTCCCATGTCAGCAGTGTTCCCATCCCGTGCGTCCACTGGTACGGTGTTGATTACTGCATAATGATTGACTGACACCACTTGAGCCGGCCGGGGTGGCCGAGCGGTTCTAGACGCTACAATCTGGAACCGCGCGACCGCTACGGTCGCAGGTTCGAATCCTGCCTCGGGCATGGATGTATGTGATGTCCTTAGGTTAGTTAGGTTTAAGTAGTTCTAAGTTCTAGGGGACTGATGACCTCAGCAGTTAAGTCCCATAGTGCTCAGAGCCATTTGAACCAACCAAAACTTGATGTTATTTATCAATAAGCTGTTTAATCGACGTCGCATTAACAAAGCATTATTAGTTCTTCTTCCTCCATCTCATGTACTATGATTTCATTTACTGTTTTACATTACAGTATGAAATCTAAAGTTTATCAGGTGTTGGAAATCCTTTGCTTTCTGCTCACTACTTACCTTTTTAGTTCCATGAATTTCCCTCCAGCTTTATTTTCAGTCAGTTAGTACCGAATGACGTCAAACATAGCCATTTTGTAACAACTAATTGTATATTTAACAAAAGAACAGTAACAATAGAAGAGCCATACGGTCCACTGCTGCAGGTTAGCCATGCGAGCAGGCCACACAGCAACCAAATAAAAATAAATGAAACTAGTCAGTATTGGTGTTTTACAGGTTCATTTACATATTTTTCATTGCCACATATGTTTAAAAGATTACTAACACTTTTATACGCATTAATACAAGATTAAGGCAAGCCTACTAAGAACGCGCTCAAAAATACACTCAGGAATCTTCTCATTACCTTGTATATACTCGAAGATTAAAGGAAAGAGCTATACGGACTTTCCTGCGAAGATGCAAAAAATAAATAAATAGGAAACTACAAAATGGGAAGACGTGTCGGAAAGCAATTCAAACAATATAAGGACGGAGAGGACAAGGCTCGTATTAAGGGGAATCGCCATGAACAGAGTAAGCGGGAACTAAAAATTTTATGAACATGGCAAGACTCCTATGACAACAGCTATCCCAGATATTGGAGGTACATCTTAGTAACATTTCAATCTTAGAAGTCCTGTCTCGTTAAAAAGGCTTTCAGATCTTGTAGTTAACAAGTTAAACTGTGTTTTTGTTAGGTAGGTATTGACGATGACATTTAACACCTAAGTAATGAGGTAAGGGCTAGAGAAACTTCTCAAATTACTTACCTCAATGTATCTGCCCTCCAATCATTATACAGTGTCGAGTTTCCTGCCCAGATAACTAGTTACATTCGTACCAACAGCTTCTTAATCTTTTCCTGAGAAATCTCACATGTGTGGCAGAAGCATTTAATTAATTGTATTTTACGGAGAAACATCGCTAGTTCTAGGGAAGTCCCGAAAATGTATTCCACTCACAAGTAAAATAACGTATTCTTGAAATAATTGAAACATATTTTCAGTATAGACCAGTTATTAACGAAACGGAAAATGCAAGTATTCAAATAAGGTTTTCCATGTAAATATCTTTGAGAAAAGAAAATGGCCTGCAATGTTAAACGAACCTAAAATAACACTTTTTCACTCCACTGTTACATCTATACTTCACACGCCACCATTAAATTGTATATCAGAGGGAACGAATCCCCGTCATTACTTTGTCTGCACGTAGTAAATTAAATGAACGAGTGATGGGACATTCCCAAAAAAGTCCAGAGTTATAGCCACTATACCACAGGTACATAAGGGATGTAAAATATTAATCCTTTACACTGAGGTGCCAAATACATGGGATAGCGATACGCACATGTACTGATGGCGGTAGTGTCGTGTACACAAGGAATGAAAGGGCAGTGCATTGGCGGATCTGTCATTTGTACTCAGGTGACTGATGTGAAAAGGTTTTCCGGCATGATTATGACCACACGAAAGGAATTAACAGACTTTGAACGCGGAATGGTAATTGGAGCTAGACGCATGGGACATTGCATTTCGAAACCGTTAGGGAATTCAGTATTCCGAGATTCACAGTGTCATGAGCGTGCCGAGGATACCAAATTTCAGTCACTGCCTCTCACTACGGACAACGCAGTGGCCGACGTTCTTCACTTCACGATCGAGAGCAGCGGCATTTCCGTAGAGTTGTCAGTGTTAACAGACGAGCAACAATACGGGAAATAAGCGCTGAAATTAATGCGACAGTGCGGCGAAATGTGGCGTTAATGGGATTTGCCTGCAGACGACCGACGCGAGTGCCTTTGCTAACAGCACAATAACATCTGCAGCGCCTTTATGCGCTCGTGACCATATCGGTTGGACCCTAGACGACTGGAAACCCGTGGCCTGATCAGATGAGTCTCGATTTGAGTTGGTAAGAGCTGATGGTAGAGTTCGAGTGTGCCACAGATCTCACGACTCCATTGACAGAAATTGATAATAGGGCACTGAGCAAGCTGGTGGTGGCTCCATAATGGTGTGGGCTGTGTTTACGTGGAATGGACTGCGTCGCCGGTCGCTGTGGCCGAACGGTTCTAGGCGCTTCAGTCCTGAACCGCGCGTTTTCTACGGTCCCAGGTTCGAATCCTGCCTCGGTCATGGATGTGTGTGATGTCCTCAGGTTAGTTAGTTTTAAGTAGTTTTAAGTCTAGGGGACTGATGACCTCAGATGTGAACTCCCATAGCGCTTAGAGCCATTTTAACCATTCTGGACTGGGTCCTCTCGTCCAATTGGAAACGGTTACGTTCCGCTAAATGAAGATCATTTGCAGCCATTCATGTACTTCATGTTACCAAACATGTCACTGGGTCGCACTTGTCCCCGATTAGTTTGAAGAACATTCTGGACAATTCGACAGAATCATTTTGCCACTCAGGTCGCTCGACATGAATCCCATCGAATACTTTTGTGACATAACTGAGACGTTAGTTCGTGGACAAAATCCGACACCGGCAACACTTCCGCTATTTTGGACGGGTATAGAGGCTGCTTGACCCAATATTTCTGAAGGTGACTTCCATCGACTTGTTGAGTCCGTGTCACATCGAGTTGCTGCACTACACCGGTCAAAAGGAGGTCCGACACGATATCAGGAGGTATCCCGTGACTTTCGTCATCTCAGAGTATGTCGGAGTGTATACTCCTGGAATTTTAAAAGAAAGGTTTTATTTGACTGCACTACACTTGAAATATAGTTGAATATTTGTGCTGCAATCAAAGTTTGAATAGACAAACCAGTGACTCATCGCATGCCTAATCCTTTGTTTTCATTGTCTGCCCCATTAACAAGTATGGGAGGTGCTCACGACCGAAAGACTTCATTCACATAGCGGTTTAACGAAACTTTTGAATGGCACGTGCTTGAATTACATTTCTTCTCATAAACTTCCACAATGCAGGAGTTCGTTGCAAAACACACTGATGAGTCGAAACATTGTGACCACTGTCACCGGGAGACTGTATTCCGTCTGATGTAACGGGAACGTGAAATGTTCCAGAGGTTCCAGAGGTTGCCCCTCAGTCTGCAAGATCCGGGCGGTCGCAGAGGGTGGGCTTACTGGTAGTTGGGAGCTCCAACGTCAGGCGCGTAATGGGGCCCCTTAGGGATATGGCAGCAAGGGAGGGGAAGAAGACCAAAGTGCACTCCGTGTGCATACTGGGGGGAGTCATTCCAGATGTGGAAAGGGTCCTTCCGGATGCCATGAAGGGTACTGGGTGCACCCATCTGCAGGTGGTCGCTCATGTCGGCACCAATGATGTGTGTCGCTATGGATCGGAGGAAATCCTCTCTGGCTTCCGGCGGCTATCTGATTTGGTGAAGACTGCCAGTCTCGCTAGCGGGATGAAAGCAGAGCTCACCATCTGCAGCATCGTCGACAGGACTGACTGCGGACCTTTGGTACAGAGCCGAGTGGAGGGTCTGAATCAGAGGCTGAGACGGTTCTGCGACCTTGTGGGCTGCAGATTCCTCGACTTGCGCCATAGGGTGGTGGGGTTTCGGGTTCCGCTGGATAGGTCAGGAGTCCACTACACGCAACAAGCGGCTACACGGGTAGCAGGGGTTGTGTGGCGTGGGCTGGGCGGTTTTTTAGGTTAGATGGCCTCGGGCAAGTACAGAAAGGGCAACAGCCTCAACGGGTGCGGGGCAAAGTCAGAACATGCGGGGACCAAGCAGCAATCGGTATTGTAGTTGTAAACTGTCGAAGCTGCGTTGGTAAAGTACCGGAACTTCAAGCGCTGATAGAAAGCACTGAAGCTGAAATCGTTATAGGTACAGAAAGCTGGCTGAAGCCAGAGATAAATTCTGCCGAAATTTTTACAAAGGTACAGACGGTGTTTAGAAAGGATAGATTGCATGCAACCGGTGGTGGAGTGTTCGTCGCTGTTAGTAGTAGTTTATCCTGTAGTGAAGTAGAAGTGGATAGTTCCTGTGAATTATTATGGGTGGAGGTTACACTCAACAACCGAGCTAGGTTAATAATTGGCTCCTTTTACCGACCTCCCGACTCAGCAGCATTAGTGGCAAAACAATTGAGAGAAAATTTGGAATACATTTCACATAAATTTTCTCAGCATGTTATAGTCTTAGGTGGAGATTTCAATTTACCAAGTATAGACTGGGACACTCAGATGTTTAGGACGGGTGGTAGGGACAGAGCATCGAGTGACATACTGAGTGCACTATCCGAAAATTACCTCGAGCAATTAAACAGAGAACCGACTCGTAGAGATAACATCTTGGACCTACTGATAACAAACAGACCAGAAATTTTCGACTCTGTAAGCGCAGAACAGGGAATCAGTGATCGTAAGGCCGTTGCAGCATCCCTGAATATGGAAGTTAATAGGAATATAAAAAAAACGGAGGAACGTTCCTCTGTTTAGCAAGAGTAATAGAAGGCAGATTTCAGACTACCTAACAGATCAAAACGAAAATTTCTGTTCCGACACTGACAATGTTGAGTGTTTATGGAAAAAGTTCAAGGCAATCGTAAAATGCGTTTTAGACAGGTACGTGCCGGGTAAAACTGTGAGGGACGGGAAAAACCCACCGTGGTACAACAACAAAGTTAGGAAACTACTGCGAAAGCAAAGACAGCTTCACTCCAAGTTTAAACGCAGCCAAAACCTCTCAGACAAATAGAAGCTAAACGATGTCAAATTTAGCGTAAAGGAGGGCTATGCATGAAGCGTTCAGTGAATTCGAAAGTAAAATTCTATATACCGACTTGACAGAAAATCCTAGTCTGGTCTTACGTTAAATCAGTAAGTGGCTCGAAACAGCATATCCAGACACTCCGGGATGATGATGGCATTGAAACAGAGGATGACAAGCGTAAAGCTGAAATACTAAACACCTTTTTCCAAAGCTGTTTCACAGAGGAAGACCGCACTGCAGTTCCTTCTCTAAATCCTCGCACAAACGAAAAAATGGCTGACATCGAAATAAGTGTCCAAGGAATAGAAAAGCAACTGGAATCACTCAACAGAGGAAAGTCCACTGGACCTGACGGGATACCAATTCGATTCTACACAGAGTACGCGAAAGAACTTGCCCCCCTTCTAACAGCCGTGTACCGAAAGTCTCTAGAGGAACGGAAGGTTCCAAATGATTGGAAAAGAGCACAGGTAGTCCCAGTCTTCAAGAAGGGTCGTCGAGCAGATGCGCAAAACTATAGACCTATATCTCTGACGCCGATCTGTTGTAGAATTTTAGAACATGTTTTTTGCTCGAATATCATGTCGTTTTTGGAAACTCAGAATCTACTATGTAGGAATCAACATGGATTCCGGAAACAGCGATCGTGTGAGACCCAACTCGCTTTATTTGTTCATGAGACCCAGAAAATATTAGATACAGGCTCCCAGGTAGATGCTATTTTTCTTGACTTCCGGAAGGCGTTCGATACGGTTCCGCACTGTCGCCTGATAAACAAAGTAAGAGCCTACGGAATATCAGACCAGCTGTGTGGCTGGATTGAAGAGTTTTTAGCAAACAGAACGCAGCATGTTGTTATCAACGGAGAGACGTCTACAGACGTTAAAGTAACTTCTGGTGTGCCACAGGGGAGTGTTATGGGACCATTGCTTTTCACAATATATATAAATGACCTGGTAGATAGTGTCGGAAGTTCCATGCGGCTTTTCGCGGATGATGCTGTAGTATACAGAGAAGTTGCAGTATTAGAAAATTGTAGCGAAATGCAGGAAGATCTGCAGCGGATAGGCACTTGGTGCAGGGAGTGGCAACTGACCCTTAACATAGAGAAATGTAATGTATTGCGAATACATAGAAAGAAGGATCCTTTATTGTATGATTATATGATAGCGGAACAAACACTGGTAGCAGTTACTTCTGTAAAATATCTGGGAGTATGCGTGCGGAACGATTTGAAGTGGAATGATCATATAAAATTAATTGTTGGTAAGGCGGGTACCAGGTTGAGATTCATTGGGAGAGTCCTTAGAAAATGTAGTCCATCAACAAAGGAGGTGGCTTACAAAACACTCGTTCGACCTATACTTGAGTATTACTCATCAGTGTGGGATCCGTACCAGGTCGGGTTGACGGAGGAGATAGAGAAGATTCAAAGAAGAGCGGCACGTTTCGTCACAGGGTTATTTGGTAACCGTGATAGCGTTACGGAGATGTTTAACAAACTCAAGTGGCGGACTCTGCAAGAGAGGCGCTCTGCTTCGCGGTGTAGCTTGCTCGCCAGGTTTCGAGAGGGTGCGTTTCTGGATGAGGTATCGAATATATTGCTTCCCCCTACTTATACCTCCCGAGGAGATCACGAATGTAAAATTAGAGAGATTAGAGCGCGCACAGAGGCTTTCAGACAGTCGTTCTTCCCGCGAATCATACGCGACTGGAACAGGAAAGGGAGGTAATGACAGTGGCATGTAAAGTGCCCTCCGCCACACACCGTGGGTAGCTTGCGGAGTATAAATGTAGATGTAGATGTAAGTAAACGAAGAAGGGGCGAATGGAGAAACGTTCTAGTGATGATACGCGGCAGCAAATGGTGATACATAATGACATAAGTGACTCTTACAAGGGGCAGATTGTTATGGCCCGGGGCCTCTGATCGAGTATCTCGCAAATGGCTAAGCTGTTCGGATTTTCATGTTCTGCTATTGAGAAATTATATGAAAAGTGCTTGAGGGACGTGCAACCACAACAGGCGACAAGGAGATGGATGTCCACCCATCACCACAGAATGAGCAGGTCGAGGGCTTTCCCGTTCTATAAGCCAGAATAGGCGGTGATCTGTCGCCGATCTGACGACAGAGTTCAATGCTGATGCAGGTACCATGGTTTTCTCAACGTATGACTCCGCTGCAGACGACCCTACATGATATCACATTGACCCAATGAGAACGTCAGTTAAGATTGTAGAGGGCGTGGGATCATCGAGATAGGTGTGTGGATCAATAGAAACGTGTCGTCTGGTCGGATGAAAGACGTTTGTCGTTACACCATGTCAATGGTCGAGTTCGGAAGTAGTGGAATAAAGCGAGTTCTGGCGCACTTTTGACATTAAATTGTTATAAAATTAATTGTGAAAAGTAATTAACCGATGTTGTGTACATAGTTTCGCGTAGTCAGTGCATACACAACTTTCCCACTAGAGCGTGCCCCGCTAAGCACAACAGCGCAGGCGCAGCGCTCGTCCATATCCGCACTACGACATGGCGCTGTATTAGAGATGGACCAAATTCTGCTTCCGCCGATCTGCGTATTAATATGTAACGCAGCCAATGAGATTGCTGCTAACATAGAGCCTTTTCTCCTCATGGATCACTCTCGCGCAGTGATACCTGAATGCGCAAGGTATTATAACGAGTGTACAGACCTCCGATTAGTCAATCTGCATTTGTCTGCACCTGTCTATACCAGTCTACATTAGTCTGTACCAGTGTATTGTCAAGTTTCAGTCTTCAGTCAGATTACCATATTCCTGTACATAGCCATGAAGAGAATTGTATAGACACTTTGTCAAGTATCAGAGATATGTGAGAATAAGATTAATGTACCAAGACCAAAGTAACTTCAGACTGTCAATTGTAAATAGCATCCAGAATCAAGTTAAGTAAGGTTTATGCTTGTTATTATTTTAATAAATGTGTGTGAAAATTAATCAAGTTCTGTTTAAAGTTGGTCACCGTCAATATGCTACTCTAAGCGTGCAAGTGGCATTTCTATCGTCTGACCTAACGGCAGAAGATAAACACGCCACGATAAGACCACGAGACATATTGCTGGCACTTGCCTACTTCGCTAGAGTGACAAGTTGACTCTGAGCACTATGCGACTTATCTTCTCAGGTTATCAGTCGCCTAGAACTTAGAACTAATTAAATCTAACTAACCTAAGGACATCACACACATCCATGCCCGAGGCAGGATTCGAACCTGCGACCGTAGGGGTCGCTCGGCTCCAGACTGTAGCGCACAGAACCGCATGTCCACTCCGGCCAGCCAGAGCGACAAGTCAAATAATCTGATGGTGTGTGTACCGAAGGTCTTACAGTACGCTCACCACAACCGATCAATTAACTCTCTCACCCCTTGATGACATCATGTGTTTTCCCTGACCAGAATATGTCCCCTTCCCCCACCATGCCTCTGGGAAACCCCTGCCCCACTCCTCCCATCCCCCCCTTCCTCCCTCACCAAGAAAAAAAAGATGGGAAATAAAAATTGTGATGGGAAAATAGGGCATTTGAGCTACCTCGACTAAAGTAGCTCCCCCTACCCCTGTGACATCTCCCACCAGTCCACTGCCCCCCTATTACTGTAAATCGTGGGAAACAGTCACCCTCAGGTTAGTGTACTTTATTTATTTTTAATGGGGAACGGTAATTATGTGATGGAGAGGAAGGCAACGTATTAACTTACGTATTTATTTGTATCTCGAATGGGCTACCTCCAGTTACCTATCTTGGAGATGTGTGTGTTCGCCTCGACATGCAGGGACTGACTGAGCTAGTTCGTACTAAGCCCACCAGAAGTTGCTGTGGGTCTCTCCCACCCATTTCTCCACTCCTATGATGTCACCCACCCCAACCACAGTCCTTCCACTGGAAGTGATGGGAAACAGTTAGCTTCTGTCCCGCTGCCAGAAAGAATGGTTGGGTTAGTATGCCTTATTTATCTTTGTAGGGAAACTGAAGAAAAGATGGCTCCTAATTACACATCTATACACATAGTGCTACACAACAAGTGCCTAAAATCTCAATATGACTCAAAATTGACGATTTCACACAAGTGGTTTTATCCTGTCAGAAAATATTCACAATACAGCTTGAAACTATTGGCGGCCCGACTCAGGATAAATAGGAACTCTACATAGGATGCTACCTTCACCTACATGTTGAAATAAATAAATTGGCGGGAAAAAGACTCAATCTAAAACGATAAGTGAAACAGCCCCTAAACTTATACATGCATATAAATTATGGAGTGCGCTCTGCAGGATTCCTGTCAACAGAGGTCCAAGTAGCCCAGAGATGCTGCCTTCACATCCATTGTGATATTATCATGAAAATGCCATTTGAAGCAGTTTCCATAATGTAGGAGCACGAAGAAGTAGAGAAAATGGCCAATGATGCTAACAATGCTGACTGGCTGAGAGCACATGACGCCATGTTTCTGCCTGTCTTTTGTTTACTGTGACGGGAATAGCGTGCATGGTGCTGTTGTAGACAGATCTCAACTCTTCCAATATGCTGGTGCTCCTTTGCGTTTGTGCTGTTTAATTAACACCAAATTTCAAAATGAAGTTTCCAGTGTGGAAGTGTAGACTTAAGTTTGGGTTGAGTTCTGTAGTGAGCTGTCCGAAAATATACCAATTCCACGCTTAGTATTTCGCAAAGGTTAAGATACTTGCAGATGACGCCATTGATTGGTATGCATTACGACTTTGTGAGAGATGCTATCAATGCGAAACTCAGAAAAGATTAGTTTCATTAATGAATCACGGAAAGGACGAATGCAGATGCCAAGTACAAGACAAGCACTGGTGAGGTGAGTCATGGAACAATTATTTATGCTCATCTAGGATTGAGAACCGCGTAAGTGCACAATTTACCCTTTCAATCTGACGCACTAAACATTAAACAGGCCCTTACAAAGTTTAGTACCGTGTGTGCTGTACGAGTACCTACAGTTCTATGGCCCGGAAATATGTGTTCCAAGAGACAGAGTTGTGAAAACAGCTAAAATTGCCATGAAATAACATGTTCCGTCTTATATACATGTGTATGGCTTTAAAACGCCAGCAATTTATGGTGCACAGAGGTGGATATGTTCTGTGTCTAGGCACCTCAGAACAGAGTGCACGCGCAGGCGCCTTGTACTGATCCCCGCTTGGTCTGATGAGGAAGGCAGACCATGCGCCTAGTACGCCACCGTACGAGCTGATGCTTTACGCGCCACACGTATACAGTTTTTCTTGTTGACGATATAGTGCAAGCTGCCTCCCGGTTCAACCGCTGAGGTTCAAGCAACGGCACTCAACACAAACACTGATGTGGAAATGTCTGAAGCCCCGTACAAATGATAATGTTAGCGTGCAATCCAATGTCGCCTATGAACCTTGCACTATCACAGATAATATCCTGTATGGTGCAAATAGGAATGTACCTGTCACAGTGAAACACGGCACCCATGGTGAAATTACGGTAATCAGTACCAGGCCACGTCAGAAAAAGATCTAAAAAGGGCACAATCGATCCTCAGAAAGATAAGTTTGGTCAACGATCTTTATTTAAAAACAAAACTCATGTATCTCGTGAAGCTGTTAAAGGAGCAGTCGACAAGCTAAAGCCGTTAGTTTAAGAAGTGATTACCAAATTGAGTAGAATGGCAATGAAGATTTTGGACCAATAATTGACTTTGACCTCATGGTCATCTACATGCAAGGGAAGGCATTGACCTTTTACCTTTGATCTTAGCGTTTACATTGGAGGCATTACGTAATCATGTCCCTCCCTACTTCACTCCCTACCCCTCCAGCCAGTTACAGCCTAGTTTTAAAATAAAACAGCCAATAAAATTCCACGATGGTGGAAACAGCCAGTTGTGGCTTATAAACCATCCTTCCTTTTCCGATCGGAGCCTAGAACTTAAGCTATCTTTCAGCTGAAAGAGACCATCACAATTCAATCTCAACTTGCCTCTGCTGAAAATATCAGCACTATTTGTCGAAACGTATTTTTGCAGTACTTTCACGTCATCAAAATACGCACATAATTAAAAATACCTATGTTGAGTATAATGACACCAGGTACAAAAAAAAAGAACACTGTCAATCTTATCTCCAGTGGTGACTACAGAAAATCGTTTCTGCACCAGCTCGCCAACTGCATCTGTAGATTTCATTGGAATCTACACTCCTGGAAATGGAAAAAAGAACACATGGACACCGGTGTGTCAGACCCACGATACTTGCTCCGGACACTGCGAGAGGGCTGTACAAGCAATGATCACACGCACAGCACAGCGGACACACCAGGAACCGCGGTGTTGGCCGTCGAATGGCGCTAGCTGCGCAGCATTTGTGCACCGCCGCCGTCAGTGTCAGCCAGTTTGCCGTGGCATACGGAGCTCCATCGCAGTCTTTAACACTGGTAGCATGCCGCGACAGCATGGACGTGAACCGTATGTGCAGTTGACGGACTTTGAGCGAGGGCGTATAGTGGGCATGCGGGAGGCCGGGTGGACGTACTGCCGAATTGCTCAACACGTGGGGCGTGAGGTCTCCACAGTACATCGATGTTGTCGCCAGTGGTCGGCGGAAGGTGCACGTGCCCGTCGACCTGGGACCGGACCGCAGCGACGCACGGATGCACGCCAAGACCGTAGGATTCTACGCAGTGCCGTAGGGGACCGCACCGCCACTTCCCAGCAAATTAGGGACACTGTTGCTCCTGGGGTATCGGCGAGGACCATTCGCAACCGTCTCCATGAAGCTGGGCTACGGTCCCGCACACCGTTAGGCCGTCTTCCGCTCACGCCCCAACATCGTGCAGCCCGCCTCCAGTGGTGTCGCGACAGGCGTGAATGGAGGGACGAATGGAGACGTGTCGTCTTCAGCGATGAGAGTCGCTTCTGCCTTGGTGCCAATGATGGTCGTATGCGTGTTTGGCGCCGTGCAGGTGAGCGCCACAATCAGGACTGCATACGACCGAGGCACACAGGGCCAACACCCGGCATCATGGTGTGGGGGGTGATCTCCTACACTGGCCGTACACCACTGGTGATCGTCGAGGGGACACTGAATAGTGCACGGTACATCCAAACCGTCATCGAACCCATCGTTCTACCATTCCTAGACCGGCAAGGGAACTTGCTGTTCCAACAGGACAATGCACGTCCTCATGTATCCCGTGCCACCCAACGTGCTCTAGAAGGTGTAAGTCAACTACCCTGGCCAGCAAGATCTCCGGATCTGTCCCCCATTGAGCATGTTTGGGACTGGGTGAAGCGTCGTCTCACGCGGTCTGCACGTCCAGCACGAACGCTGGTCCAACTGAGGCGCCAGGTGGAAATGGCATGGCAAGCCGTTCCACAGGACTACATCCAGCATCTCTATGATCGTCTCCATGGGAGAATAGCAGCCTGCATTGCTGCGAAAGGTGGATATACACTGTACTAGTGCCGACATTGTGCATGCTCTGTTGCCTGTGTCTATGTGCCTGTGGTTCTGTCAGTGTGATCATGTGATGTATCTGACCCCAGGAATGTGTCAATAAAGTTTCCCCTTCCTGGGACAATGAATTCACGGTGTTCTTATTTCAATTTCCAGGACTGTATATATCACTCGCTATAGAACATGAGAATAAGACATACTCTCTAACAACAGTTAAAAACCAATATTTGCTAATGCAATGTGATTAGCAAAATATAATATGTTGTTGCTGAAAATCAGTTTTACTTCGAATAATATTCCATAAAACTTCAAAAAAGCGATCCAAAGATTGTATTTAATTGACAGAAGACTTATAAGTAGAAGAAAACCTATACTAAAAGAGATTTCCTACAGTAAACGTATTTTTTTAAAATAAGGAACGAAATAAAATTAACTATTGGTTATTCTCCTGTTGCTTCTTATCACTAATGGATGGCTGCACATGTAAATGTCAAAAGTTTTGTTGGTGTTCCCACTTTCACAGTGTAATGGCCCTTTTAATTAATTATTTCGCACATTATCGAGCTTGTAAAGTGTCAGCCCGGTATGAAGTGGTGCAGTCATAGCACTGTCAGCACACGCCTCTTGACCTCCAGCAGCAGTATGGCGCGGACGGGCGCTCTTACGGAGAAGAGTGTGCGAAAGGTTTTACCACGTTCTATTTGCTTTAAATAAGTTTTTAATTGTATCTATTCTGTCCCAATGATGGTGGCAACAGCGTGAACGCAGAGAAAGTTCCTTTGGTAGTTGTTACTGAACTTGGGCTATCAGTGTAACTTAGCAGTGTTTACATGTGACCTGCAGTGTGTGTCTTTTTTCGTAATACTGACCTGGATTTCTTTAACTTCACCCCTTTTTTTACTTGTCCACTACATGCTATTTTATGCCTCTCTTAATATGGTTTTCCTGATAGTGAATCATAATACGTCAGACGTACTGGGCCATAAATTGTAGTAATAAAGATAAGGTCGATACAAATATAGAAGTTATCAAGTCTTTATTGAGATGGGCTTATAAATCAAAATTATACCAATTAATACGCCGTGCGGGGTAGCCTTGCAGTCTGAGGCGTTTTGCCCCGGTTCGCGCGGCTTCCCCCTGTCGGAGGCTCGAGTCCTCCCTCGGGCATGGGTGTATGTGTTGTCCTTAGCATAAGTTAGTTTAAGTTAGATTAAGTAGTATGTAAGTCTAGGGACCTATGTCCTCAGCAGTTTGGTCCCATAGGAACTTACCACACATTTTTAAATTTTCCAATTAAGACAAGATGGCCATATTGCGACGTAAATTAAAGCGGATAAGATAAGCTAATTGAGTAGGAAAGGAAATCTGGCAACCAGGTAGTCTTGCCTCATATGCCTCTGCCATTAAAATAATGCCTCATTTCCCATTTTTGAATTTCCCACCACTCATACCTCATCTATTTTATCTGGAATGGAAGGGAGGGGGTAGTAGGAAGGGTAGGCGATCTTACAACGATGCAGCCTGAGCTCGTATTGGTACAGTCCTCGTACTGTGGCAGAGGCACGATACCTTGTCTGACCAACATTGATGTGTGACTGATTGTTTGCTCATTTCAAGCGTGTGTCTTCTGACTGTGGTCCGCAGCTCGTGGTCGTGCGGTAGCGTTCTCGCTTCCCACGCCCGAGTTCCCGGGTTCAATTCCCGGCGGGGTCAGGGATTTTCCCTACCTCGTGATGACTGGGTGTTGTGTGCTGTCGTTAGGTTAGTTAGGTTTAAGTAGTTCTAAGTTCTAGGGGACTGATGACCATCGATGTTAAGTCCCATAGTGTTCAGAGCCATTTGAACCATCTGATTGTGTCTCTCTGTACACTGTGAGGTTCCATCACAAATAATTCAGGTTTACATTAAAGGTGTTTCAATTTGTAATGGAGGGGAACAATAATATAGGAAGCTATGTTTCTTGATATGCACTAATACTTTCACTAACCTATGATAGTTCAACAGGCTTACAAGAAAAGCACGACATATTATCGGAACCGGACTTTAATCTTCTGCACGCATGTCTGTTGCATATCTGTTTTCTACGTCTGTCAGCACAATATGGGTCTTCATTGTATTTCGATGAAAATGAGGTGCATACTAGATGTAAAATATGGGAAATTCTTTAAACGGACTAAGTGAAGCGATCATGTAACGCGCGTTTACGAGGGCCATCTTTCTGATAGATTAGGCTATTGGAGTCAGTTGCCGACGTGTTGCTGAGGTGTTACCGGTGCTGCTCATGAAGGGTTTAGAGCTTTTCGCAAGAAGGGTAAAACCTATCTCCGTCCTGGTCTGTAAATTCGTCCCTCCTGTTCACAGCCTATCTTCTCATTTCTGAGGCCGTCGGCGCTGTAGTGTCATGTCAGGCAATCTGAGCTGTGAAACGATATTACTTCGCTTCAGTTCGAAATATGCCGCCGCTGCGTGGAGAAATTAAATTTGTTCTTGGTTTACAGAAAGGGATATGTGTGCAAATTCTATAAATGTGATTGCTTACATCTGCGACCAGAGGTATGGAAAATAGAAAGTAATATGTACAAAGATTGAATCGGCATTCTAGCTGTTACCGTCTCTATAGATGAACTGTAATAGTGAGACATTCTGTGTAGATACTTACGACTTATAAATCTGTTAGAAGATTCATCACGTGTGTTTTCGTTATCATGGGGAAAAACTGGCAGTTGTCTTCTTAGTTCTTTTTTTACGATCTTTGTGTAAATCACTATTCACGTTCCATAACTCTGATCGTAGGTGAACTCATTTATGAAATTCGTATTTCTATCGCTGTACTGGTGGATCACAATAAAATAATAATATAAACATTTGATTGTTATTTCAAACTAATTCACTGAATCTCTTGAGTCCTTCCCCCAACACGTGATAAATGTCTGGGCACCAAGAAGTATATCGGTGAGGAATAGGCTTATACTTTAAAGGGGCTCATCAGATCTCTGTATGAATTGGCAATAGTCAAAACTGAATGTTATCACCAGTTTGGCTGCAACTGCTACACAATCGTTTATATTCTCATTGGTTTTACAAGTTCTTGGACGAACTGCTTCTAAACAATACATCAAAATTGTAATTCAGCATTCTGGGAATAGTATGTATTCAGCATCAGTTCACAAGATGAAGTTTCGGGAACAGTTCACTTACCTAAAATGGAACGCATCCATTAATCCTGATTGCTCTTTTCACGCTAACTTTTTTCCTTACGGAATGCAAATGTAGTGGAGACGCACTAACGTCTCCTAGCTCGCTTTCGTCCATTTCGCTACATCGTATGTACCCTGTGCATAGGTCTGGCAGGAAATGTATTAGCACAAACATTGCCATGCGACAGAAGCCGACAATGATGCTGCACATGTGGCTGCTTCGGGTGGCCGGTATTGCTACTGAGCAACAATTATGGCCTATTGTGTCAGTAATTTGTAATTTTTAAGGCACGTGTAACCGCACATTTCGTTTTGTGGTATCTTGTTTCAGGAAACTGAAGTATTCTTCAGAGACGAACTTAACTATTCATCACTAAAACTACAGTTATGAGTGTTAATTATCTGGAAAAGAGATCACTGATACGAGCTAGTGCTCCATTCATTTGGGAAATGACCTTCGATGTTTCACATCAACGGTTCTTTACTGTCTTGTCGCACGGCGGTGTGAAATCATTTTTCACAATCGCTGGTTGAGTGGCTGCTAACGCAAACACTCATTCTTGTAATCACACGTAAATATTTACTTGATAAAATAGAACTATTTGTAGCACTGTTGCGTATATTTCTATGTAATGTCATCGAAACTATTCTAGCCACACGGAGCACCTCCTAACACAGTGACTGCGCCCTGTGGGATACAACATTATTTGATACTAAAAAAGAGCTTTACTGCATTTATCCCCCCCCCCCCCCCCCCATGAACCATGGACCTTGCCGTTGGTGGGGAGGCTTGCGTGCCTCAGCGATACAGATAGCCGTACCGTAGGTACAACCGCAACGGAGGGGTATCTGTTGAGAGGCCAGACAAACGTGTGGTTCCTGAAGAGGGGCAGCAGCCTTTTCAGTAGTTGCAGGGGCAACAGTCTGGATGATTGACTGATCTGGCCTTGTAACAATAACCAAAACGGCCTTGCTGTGCTGGTACTGCGAACGGCTGAAAGCAAGGGGAAACTACGGCCGTAATTTTTCCCGAGGGCATGCAGCTTTACTGTATGATTAAATGATGATGGCGTCTTCTTGGGTAAAATATTCCGGAGTTAAAATAGTCCTCCATTCGGATCTCCGGGCGGGGACTACTCAAGAGGATGTCGTTATCAGGAGAAAGAAAACTGGCCTTCTACGGATCGGAGCGTGGAATGTCAGATCCCTTAATCGGGCAGGTAGGTTAGAAAATCTAAAAAGGGAAATGGATAAGTTAAAGTTAGATATAGTGGGAATTAGTGAAGTTCGGTGGCAGGAGGAACAAGACTTCTGGTCAGGTGACTACAGGGTTATAAACACAAAGTCAAATAGGGGTAATGCAGGAGTAGGTTTAATAATGAATAGGAAAAGAGGAATGCGGGTAAGCTACTACAAACAGCATAGTGAACGCATTATTGTGGCCAAGTAAGATACGAAGCCCACACCTACTACAGTAGTACAAGTTTATATGCCAACTAGCTCTGCAGATGACGAAGAAATTGAAGAAATGTATGATGAAATAAAAGAAATTATTCAGATAGTGAAGGGAGACGAAAATTTAATAGTCATGGGTGACTGGAATTCGAGTGTAGGGAAAGGGAGAGAAGGAAACGTAGTAGGTGAATATGGATTGGGGCTAAGAAATGAGAGAGGAAGCCGCCTGGTAGAATTTTGCACAGAGCACAAATTAATCATAGCTAACACTTGGTTTAAGAATCATGATAGAAGGTTGTATACATGGAAGAACCCTGGAGATACTAAAAGGTATCAGATAGATTATATAATGGTAAGACAGAGATTTAGGAACCAGGTTTTAAATTGTAAGACATTTCCAGGGGCAGATGTGGACTCTGACCACAATCTATTGGTTATGACCTGTAGATTAAAACTGAAGAAACTGCAAAAAGGTGGGAATTTAAGGAGATGGGACCTGGATAAACTGAAAGAATCAGAGGTTGTACAGAGTTTCAGGGAGAGCATAGGGAACAATTGACAGGAATGGGGGAAAGAAATACAATAGAAGAAGAATGGGTAGCTTTGAGGGATGAAGTAGTGAAGGCAGCAGAGGATCAAGTAGGTAAAAAGACGAGGGCTAGTAGAAATCCTTGGGTAACAGAAGAAATATTGAATTTAATTGATGAAAGGAGAAAATATAAAAATGCAGTAAATGAAGCAGGCAAAAAGGAATACAAACGTCTCAAAAATGAGATCGACAGGAAGTGCAGAATGGCTAAGCAGGGATGGCTAGAGGACAAATGTAAGGATGTAGAGGCTTATCTCCCTAGGGGTAAGATAGATACTGCCTACAGGAAAATTAAAGAGACCTTTGGAGATAAGAGAACCACTTGTATGAACATCAAGAGCTCAGATGGAAACCCAGTTCTAAGCAAAGAAGGGAAAGCAGAAAGGTGGAAGGAGTATATAGAGGGTCTATACAAGGGCGATGTACTTGAGGACAATATTATGGAAATGGAAGAGGATGTAGATGAAGATGAAATGGGAGATACGATACTGCGTGAAGAGTTTGACAGAGCACTGAAAGACCCGAGTCGAAACAAGGCCCCCGGAGTAGACAACATTCCAGTAGAACTACTGACGGCCTTGGGAGAGCCAGTCCTGACAAAACTCTACCATCTGGTGAGCAAGATGTATGAAACAGGCGAAATACCCTCAGACTTCAAGAAGAATGTAATAATTCCAATCCCAAAGAAAGCAGAAGTTGACAGATATGGAAATTACCGAACAATCAGTTTAATAAGCCACAGCTGCAAAATACTAACACGAATTCTTTACAGACGAATGGAAAAACTAGTAGAAGCCGACCTCGGGGAAGATCAGTTTGGATTCCGTAGAAATACTGGAACACGTGAGGCAATACTGACCTTACGACTTATCTTAGAAGAAAGATTAAGGAAAGGCAAACCTACGTTTCTAGGATTTGTGGACTTAGAGAAAGCTTTTGACAATGTTGACTGGAATACTCTCTTTCAAATTCTGAAGGTGGCAGCGGTAAAATACAGGGAGCGAAAGGCTATTTACAATTTGTACAGAACCCAGATGGCAGTTATATGAGTCGAGGGGCATGAGAGGGAAGCAGCGGTTGGGAAGGGAGTGAGACAGGGTTGTAGCCTCTCCCCAATGTTATTCAATCTGTATATTGAGCAAGCAGTAAAGGAAACAAAAGAAAAATTTGGAGTAGGTATTAAAATCCATGGAGAAGAAATAAAAACTTTGAGGTTCGCCGATGACATTGTAATTCTGTCAGAGACAGCAAAGGACTTGGAAGAGCAGTTGAACGGAATGGATGGTGTCTTGAAGGGAGGATATAAGATGACATCAACAAAAGCAAAACGAGGATAATGGAATGTAGTCGAATTAAGTCGAGTGATGTTGAGGGTATTAGATTAGGAAATGAGACACTTAAAGTAGTAAAGGAGTTTTGCTATTTGGGGAGCAAAATAACTGATGATGGTCGAAGTAGAGAGGATATAAAATGTAGACTGGCAATGGCAAGGAAAGCGTTTCTGAATAAGAGAAATTTGTTAACATCGAGTATAGATTTAAGTGTCAGGAAGTCATTTCTGAAAGTATTTGTATGGAGTGTAGCCATGTATGGAAGTGAAACATGGACGGTAAATAGTTTGGACAAGAAGAGAATAGAAGCTTTTGAAATGTGGTGCTACAGAAGAATGCTGAAGATTAGATGGGTAGATCACATAACTAATGAGGAAGTATTGAATAGGATTGGGGAGAAGAGAAGTTTGTGGCACAACTTGACCAGAAGAAGGGATCGGTTGGTAGGACATGTTCTGAGGCATCAAGGGATCACCTATTTAGTATTGGAAGGCAGCGTGGAGGGTAAAACTCGCAGGGGGAGACCAAGAGATGAATACACTAAGCAGATTCAGAAGGATGTAGGTTGCAGTAGGTACTGGGAGATGAAGAAGCTTGCACAGGATAGAGTAGCATGGAGAGCTGCATCAAACCAGTCTCAGGACTGAAGACGACAACAACAACAACAACAACTACTGCATTTATAGTGAGGTAGTGTGTGAATAAATGGACAAGACAATTATCTTAACCCTCTACATTTTTCACCCGGAGACATAATTTCCCAGGACTTTAGTTTCTGTGATACACACCAAGGAAACAATGTCAGCTGTTTGAAGATTATGATTTCAAAATTCGTCCGAATAAGTACAATGAACTTTCCACGGAGCCTATTTTTTAGTAGACGTCTCCAAATTTTTGATGGTAGTGTACTTTTTGAAGGATAGCGCACAGGAAAATGGTTCCGTGTTGCACCAACACGCAAACGATGCACTGCATTATCGTAACGTGTAGTTTCGAAAGCAATAAGGCAGTCATCGTACGCCGTGTTTCGCTTACTATTAGATTGGGTCCTAAGATCTGTTCATTGTTTACTTAATAAACTATTCCCTCACTTCAACAGAAAGGAATTCCTGAAATACACTCCTGGAAATTGAAATAAGAACACCGTGAATTCATTGTCCCAGGAAGGGGAAACTTTATTGACGCATTCCTGGGGTCAGATACATCACATGATCACACTGACAGAACCACAGGCACATAGTCACAGGCAACAGAGCATGCACAATGTCGGCACTAGTACAGTGTATATCCACCTTTCGCAGCAATGCAGGCTGCTATTCTCCCATGGAGACGATCGTAGAGATGCTGGATGTAGTCCTGTGGAACGGCTTGCCATGCCATTTCCACCTGGCGCCTCAGTTGGACCAGCGTTCGTGCTGGACGTGTAGACCGCGTGAGACGACGCTTCATCCAGTCCCAAACATGCTCAATGGGGGACAGATCCGGAGATCTTGCTCGCCAGGGTAGTTGACTTACACCTTCTAGAGCACGTTGGGTGGCACGGGATACATGCGGACGTGCATTGTCCTGTTGGAACAGCAAGTTCCCTTGCCGGTCTAGGAATGGTAGAACGATGGGTTCGATGACGGTTTGGATGTACCGTGCACTATTCAGTGTCCCCTCGACGATCACCAGTGGTGTACGGCCAGTGTAGGAGATCGCTCCCCACACCATGATGGCGGGTGTTGGCCCTGTGTGCCTCGGTCGTATGCAGTCCTGATTGTGGCGCTCACCTGCACGGCGCCAAACACGCATACGACCATCATTGGCACCAAGGCAGAAGCGACTCTCATCGCTGAAGACGACACGTCTCCATTCGTCCCTCCATTCACGCCTGTCGCGACACCACTGGAGGCGGGCTGCACGATGTTGGGGCGTGAGCGGAAGACGGCCTAACGGTGTGCGGGACCGTAGCCCAGCTTCTTGGAGACGGTTGCGAATGGTCCTCGCCGATACCCCAGGAGCAACAGCGTCCCTAATTTGCTGGGAAGTGGCGGTGCGGTCCCCTACGGCACTGCGTAGGATCCTACGGTCTTGGCGTGCATCCGTGCGTCGCTGGGGTTCGGTCCCAGGTCGACGGGCACGTGCACCTTCCGCCGACCACTGGCGACAACATCGATGTACTGTGGAGACCTCACGCCCCACGTGTTGAGCAATTCGGCGGTACGTCCACCCGGCCTCCCGCATGCCCACTATACGCCCTCGCTCAAAGTCCGTCAACTGCACATACGGTTCACGTCCACGCTGTCGCGGCATGCTACCAGTGTTAAAGACAGCGATGGAGCTCCGTATGCCACGGCAAACTGGCTGACACTGACGGCGGCGGTGCACAAATGCTGCGCAGCTAGCGCCATTCGACGGCCAACACCGCGGTTCCTGGTGTGTCCGCTGTGCCGTGCGTGTGATCATTGCTTGTACAGCCCTCTCGCAGTGTCCGGAGCAAGTATGGTGGGTCTGACACACCGGTGTCAATGTGTTCTTTTTTCCATTTCCAGGAGTGTAACTACACGCGCATTCGACAAATTTGTAACTTCTGTCATTTGGATAGATAATAACATTTTTTTTCAGTAACAGATTTATTCCGTGTTTAATATTCTTAATTTTGCAATTACATTAAATTCTAACAAAGGAGCTGTTACCGTAAATGATAATAACATATACCATAGTCAAAATAATAAATATATGCCATATCCTGCTGTATTAAGAAATGGAAGCATTTTCTCCTATGGGTTCGATTAAAGCTGAGTATTGACACGGTAAGAGTCATTAAATTTTCTTTACTTAGACTACTGCAGCTACTACTCGTGCAGATAACAACACTGCCGCAAATTGTGGGGCATGCAGTGAGGCTTTGTTGTTACTGGCACGGTAGCTCACCCTCTGTAGCAAAAAAATGAGTGAAGTTCTCATCACGAAAACTCGAAAGGTGTCATTCGATATTCTCAAGGAACCATTGACGACATAACAACAAAGAAACAGATCCAAAGAACGAAAGGAAAGAAAGGAAAAAAGACCTTTAGAAATTATCCATTAGGATATCGACGTAGTTTCCTGTCATTTTTGTAGTGATCGACGGCGGAGGATTTCTCTCTTTTGCGGCCTCACCTCCAAGCAAGATCGCACCCGTTAGTTTCCCAGGTTGCGGCGGCTAGGTGAACGACTGGAGCTTCTAAACGGTGATGGAGACCTTGATCGGCGTGTTGGGGAGCGTCCTCTCCAGCGGCTAGCTTGCGGCAATGGTGACCTACGTCGTGCTGCACCCACATCTTGTTCATCTTGGTCGTCCCGGAGTTGACGTCGCCTATGATCGGTCTGCTGCCTTCTGGAGCGGGCGTCCTCAAATATCCGTCGCCTTTCTCGACAATAGCGCATCACATGTACCGGTCGTCCGCAGTGAAAAGATACTGGTTGGTTACCCAGGGTCTTCCAATCGTCCATCTCCCTCGTTGCCCAAACAGCTTCCTCATGCGGCATTGTAGGAACGTAACTGCGCTTGGGTGTCGACTCGGTTTTCTGCTCACCGTGCAATCCAAGTGCCTTCTGAACTTCCTCTCTCACTATCCGACGAAGAACACATGTGAAATCAGTTTCTTCCTCCATCACAGACATCGATACGACGTTTAGAAGCCGTTCAAACTTCTTGGGTGTAATTCTTTTTTGATGCATTGTCGCGATATACTGGCACTATTTTATGAAGTCGTCTGCTATCGAAACCTCCTTCAGGAGTAGGGCTTGATACACGTCCTCAGCAACACCCTTCATGAGATGTGCAACCTTATCTTCCTCCTTCTTTCTAGGAGCCACTATTTTACACAGCTCCAAGACGTCTTGAATGCAGAATGATACAGTTTCTCCTGGACGCTGTGCCCTGCACTTAAATTTAACTTCGGCCTAGCACTTCTGTCGTTGTGCGTCGCCGAAATACTTGCACAGTTCCGCCTGGAAGACTTCCCAGCTTGTAAACTTCTCCTCGTTGTTCTCATACCATTGCTTGGAAGTGCCATCCAAGCAGAAAAATACGTTAGCCAAACACACGGTGTCATCCCATTTGTTAAATTTGGCTATACGCTCATATACCTTCAGCCACTTGTTTGGATCTTGGCCGTCGTCACCAGAGAACCCGGAAGGATGTCTCGTGTGGTGGCACACAGTTGTAGTCATCGTAACGTCCTCTTCTTCTTCGGTGTCCGATAGATTGCGATCTGTTGAATATGGCTCGAACTCGGGTTTCTCCCCACGTAAACGGCGGCTCTGTCGTGGCCTGATGGGAGCAACTGTGTCGTCGATAAAGTGCGCTATCACAGGTTCCAGTACCCGGCGCTCCACAAGAATAATGTCACGTAGAAGAAGGTGTAATCTGATGAATGACGAACACTAACTTCATTTAACGAAGGTGTATTCAGCACTTGCACATACAAGAGCACGGAGCGAACTGCCTCCGGCCCGAACAAAATGGCTCTGAGCACTATGGGACTTAACATCTGAGGTCATCAGTCCCCTAGAACGTAGAACTACTTAAACTTAACTAACCTAAGGACATCACACACATCAGTGCATGAGGCAGGATTCGAACCTGCGAGCGTAACGGTCGCGCGGTTCCAGACTGAAGCGCCGAGAACCGCTCGACCACAACGGCCAGCCGGCCCGAATACATACAGTATTTATACAGTTACAGAACATTCCTTTACAATGATTCTAGACATTCGTGGATACTCCTAGAACGTACTCGAACCGAATACATAAATTAATATTTTACAGTCCAGATGAGTTTTGAACTCACGACTCTCCATACAACAGTTTAGTATCATAACCACTACACCACTGTGCTACTCAGCTTCTTCTGCGCCAATATTCATACAGGTATCGAAGGAAATTCAAAATTGTAAACCTCGGCGGACGACGGATGAACGTGTGACGATGCAGCGCAATTTCATCGCGCAGCTGACGAGGATAGTAAACAGGGGACTTGATAGCAGGATATAAAGACTTGGCGAATTTCGTTCCATGTACTCAGTTAGACCATAACAATGTCTTTCAGACAGGCACGTTAACAATATAAGCAGATGTCAGCATTTGAGAAAGGACGTGTTGTTGGGCTCAAGGAAGCCGGTTAGAGTAATCGGCGAACCGATAGACATTTGAATAGGAGGGATACCACTATTCGACGATGATGGCAGAAATGGGTAAACCATGGACAACACAGTGTCACGAAAGAAGCGGTCGACCTAGAGAGACGACAGAACGCGAAGAACGAGCAATTGTCAGAAAGGCACTCAGACCGCAGATTCACCGTTATTATCGATACGACGCGTGGCTGGTGCTTCAGCGACCACAAGGACCATTAATAGGCGGCTCATAGAAATGAAAAACTCACGGCGTCCCTTGCACCGACTATCAATGACCTCTGTACATGAACAAGCCCGTTTCTAGTAGTAATCTGTAATCTCGTTGAATGGAGTAGAAGCGTCTTCACTGACGAGTCCTGATTCGAACAGAGCCCAGATGGGCAGCAAAGGCGCGTCTGGAGACGCCCTAGACAGCAGTGGGATAGCAACCCGATTTTCACCCGCCAAGCGGACCAAAAACCAGGGGTAATAGTCCGAGATGCCATTTCGTTTCATAGCAGGATCCCTTTGATAGTCATCACACGGTACCCTCACAGAAAGATGCTACGTCGACGATATTCTACGCCATGTTTTGTTGCCGTTCATGGGAAGCCATACCGAGCTTGTATTTCAGCAAGATAATGCCTGCACTCGTGCAGCGTCCCAACTTTCCCACTGCCAGGTCCAAACTCCACACTTGGCGCATTGCAACTTGTCTCCTATGTCGTTAATATAGATCAGGAACAATAGAGGGCATATAACACTTCCTTGGGGAACGCCGGATATTACTTCTGTTTTACTTGATGACTTTCCGTCTATTGCTACGAACTGTGACCTTTCTGACAGGAAATCATGAATCCAGTCGCAAAACTGAAGTGATACTCCGTAGGCACGCAGTTTGGTTAGAAGACGCTTGTGAATAACGGTGTCGAAAGCCTTCTGGAAATCTAAAAATATGGAATCAATTTGACATCCCCTGTCGATAGCACTCATTACTTCATGAGTATGAAGAGCTAGTTGTGCTTCACAAGAACGATATTTTCTGACTCCGTGCTGACTATGTGTCAATAAAACGTTTTCTTCGAGGGACTTCATAATGTTCGAATACAGTATATGTTCCAAAACCCTACTGCAAATCGACGTTAGTGATATAGGCCTGAAATTCAGCGGATTACTCGTACTTCCCTTTTTGGGAATTGGTGTGAATTTTCCAGTCTTTAGGTACGGATCTTTCTGTGATCGAGTGGTTGTATATAATTGCTAAATATGGAGCTATTTTATCAGCATACTCTGAGAGGTACCTGACTGGTATACAATCTGGACCGAAGGCCTTGCTTTTACTAAGTGATTTAAGCTGCTTTGCTACACCGAGGATATCTACTTCTATGTTTCTCATCTTGGCAGTTCTTGATTGGAATTCAGGAATATTTACTTCGTCTTCTTTGGTGAAGGAGTTTCAGAAAACCGTGTTTAATAACTCTGCTTTAGTGGCACTGTCATCAGCGACTTCTCCGTTGTTATCGCGCAGTGAAGGTATTGATTTCGTCTAGTCACTGGTGTGCTTTATGTGTGACCAGAATCTCTTTGGGTTTTCTGCCAGATTTCTAGACAGAATTTCGTTGTGGAAATTATTAAAAGCATCTCGCATTGAAGTACGCTCTATATTTCGAAATTGTGTAAAACTTTGCCAATCTTGGGGATTTTGCGTTCTTTTAAATTTGGCATGCTTTTTTCGTTGCTTCTGCAACAACGATCTGGCCCGTTTTGTGTACCATGGGGGGTCAGTACCATCACCTATTAATTTATATGGTATATATCTCTCAACTGCTGTCGATACTATCTCTTTGAAAACATTCCACAACTTTTCTACACTTACATGATCAGATTGGAAGGAGTGAATACTGTCTTTTAAAAAGGCGTTAAGAGCATTTTATCAGCTTTTTTTAAATAGATATAATTTGCGTTTCTTTTTTATGGTTGTAGGTGTTACGGCACTTAGCCTAGCAGCTACTGCCTTGTGGTCGCTAATCCCTATATTCTTCACAGTACTCACTTGACAGAAAATCCCAGGAAGTTCTGGTCTTACGTTAAATCAGTAAGTGGCTCGAAACAGCACATCCAGACACTCCGGGATGATGAAGGCATTGAAACAGAGGATGAGACGCGTAAAGCTGAAATACTAAACACCTTTTTCCAAAGCTGTTTCACAGAGGAAGACCGCACTGCAGTTCCTTCTCTAAATCCTCGCACAAACGAAAAAATGGCTGACATCGAAATAAGTGTCCAAGGAATAGAAAAGCAACTGGAATCACTCAAAAGAGGAAAGTCCACTGGACCTGACGGGATACCAATTCGATTCTACACAGAGTACGCGAAAGAACTTGCCCCCCTTCTAACAGCCGTGTACCGCAAGTCTCTAGAGGAACGGAAAGTTCCAAATGATTGGAAAAGAGCACAGGTAGTCCCAGTCTTTAAGAAGGGTCGTCGAGCAGATGCGCAAAACTATAGACCTATATCTCTGACGTCGATCTGTTGTAGAATTGTAGAACATGATTTTTGCTCCAGTATTATGTCGTTTTTGGAAACCCAGGATCTACTATGTAGTAATCAACATGGATTCCGGAAACAGCGATCGTGTGAGACCCAACTAGCTTTATTTGTTCACGAGACCCAGAAAATATTAGATACAGGCTCCCAGGTAGATACTATTTTTCTTGACTTCCGGAAGGCGTTCGATACAGTTCCGCACTGTCGCCTGATAAACAAAGTAAGAGCCTACGGAATATCAGACCAGCTGTGTGGCTGGATTGAATTGTTTTTAGCAAACAGAACACAGCATGTTGTTATCAATGGAGAGACGTCTACAGACGTTAACGTAACCTCTGGCGAGCCACAGGGGAGCGTTATGGGACCATTGCTTTTCACAATATATATAAATGACCTAGTAGATAGTGTCGGAAGTTCCATGCGGCTTTTCGCGGATGATGCTGTAGTATACAGAGAAGTTGCAGCATTAGAAAATTGTAGCGAAATGCAGGAAGATCTGCAGCGGATAGGCACTTGGTGCAGGGAGTGGCAACTGACCCTTAACATAGACAAATGTAATGTATTGCGAATACATAGAAAGAAGGATCCTTTATTGTATGATTATATGATAGCGCAACATACACTGGTAGCAGTTACTTCTGTAAAATATCTGGGAGTATGCGTGCGGAACGATTTGAAGTGGAACGATAATATAAAATTAATTGTTGGTAAGGCGGGTACCAGGTTGAGATTCATTGGGAGAGTCCTTGGAAAATGTAGTCCATCAACAAAGGAGGTGGCTTACAAAACACTCGTTCGACCTATACTTGAGTATTGCTCATCAATGTGGGATCCGTACCAGATCGGGTTGACGGAGGAGATAGAGAAGATCCAAAGAAGAGCGGCGCGTTCGTCACAGGGTTATTTGGTAACCGTGATAGCGTTACGGAGATGTATAACAAACTCAAGTGGCAGACTCTGCAAGAGAGGCGCTCTGCATCGCGGTGTAGCTTGCTCGCCAGGTTTCGCGAGGGTGCGTTTCTGGATGAGGAATCGAATATATTGCTTCCCCCTACTCATACCTCCCGAGGAGATCACGAATGTAAAATTAGAGAGATTAGAGCGCGCACGGAGGCTTTGAGACAGTCGTTCTTCCCGCGAATCATACGCGACTGGAACAGGAAAGGGAGGTAATGACAGTGGCACGTAAAGTGCCCTCCGCCACACACCGTTGGGTGGCTTGCGGAGTATAAATGTAGATGTAGATGTAGATATTGGGGTCCAGCGGGCAGTGAGCTGCTGGACAGTCGAGGATGAGGTCCAGTGACATATGAGCTCGAAGATGGTTGAAATGAAATACATGAAGGGCATGCTTGACAGTGAGATGTCATCCAGAGAGGCGTGATCTCGAGGATGGTTGAGACGACGTGCAAAGTGGTGTAAGAGATAAGTTCCAGCGAGGTAGCAGCTCAAGGGCAGTTGAGGCAAAGTCCAGCAAGGAGGACGCTCCAGGATGAACAATTGAGGGGGTGCTGAGTGGGGTGGCAAAAGCCTGGAGCATGGACTTACTAACGCACCAAGCTTATGCTTACAACGCTCAGCAGCCTCTCAAGTAGAGTTCACACTTATACCCTCACCTCACTGTGATCTGCCTACAACCTTTCTGGATCTCATTTCAACTGTCTGCGATGTTACACGTCCCTGCACGTCGTCTCAACTGTCCTCAAGGCTACACTTCTCTGGATCTTCATTCACGTGAAACATTCTGTGCAATTTAGCGTGAATCTGAAAGACAAAATTAAGTTTAAATTCCTTAACTGCTGTAAATCAAAGTAGCTACAACAGACAATCCAGCATACGAAAAAAGAATAAAATTCACTACATACAGAACATTTCAAGATTATAATAATTCACAAAACATTGTGATTAATTTTTCTGTATTGTTCCTTTTCTTCTTTGCAAATGACGGCTACTGAGATTTAAAACTCTTGGGCAAGTAAGTTTTACACGAATCCAGACTATGAAAAAGGAATCAAGCCTAAAGTATTAACTTGTATACATTGATAGAGTTTTTCGACAGTTATTGGTTCCCAGTTTATCGGTTTTTCGACAGTTTATATCGAATCCCCGTGGTGTCTTACATGTAAAAAATACGGATTTCATATTAACATTCGGTCACACAGATGACGAAGGTTCTTGGAGCGAGATTCTTCTTTTGACGAACACCGCAAAACAATGTACTGACGCCATGATATACTTGCATTTCTTCTAAACAGCTCATTCATAAATAATTTTTATAAAAGTATTAAACATTAGGTAACATATACCACCATCACATAGAACTTGAAGCGGCACGAATTCAGGTTCAGTATTTCATCACATTTATGTAAATAGTATTTGCAGAAAATTTCATACTTGATGTAGGTTGTAGTATCTTCAATAAAAGAGAATTTACCCATCTCAGGTGAATATGTCACATCCATAAAACTGTTATTTTGAAACAATAAATGTACGTGGAATATATACCTTGTTCCTGCCGTAAAATGACAGGCAATAATTTAAGTGACGTACTGTGACCCGTCCCGCAAGGTGGTCGGGCGTATGAATGCCCTTCGCTGGGGTGTGTTTGTGTAGCGGGCTGCATTCAGCGCCCACGTCAGGCACAGCGGACAGCCGTCAGGTGCCAGGTCGCGGGAAAGCAGGCTGCCATAGGCAACGCGCTTACCTCGTATCGACCCCCACCACTGACGCTGTGCGACTGAACACAACTCATTACTTAGTAAAACCACTATTCACTTTGAGTGGTAAGGGCGAGCTGGCCTCCCCTATCATTGACAGAAGCAGAATGACGGCATTGCTTCTACAACTGTTATTGCGTATTCATGGTACCATATCCGCTCTCTGAGTACTACAATACCCCGAACTGTCTGCGTGTAGTGTGATATTCATGTGAAAGTGTGCGAACGTTTTATAAATGTCTGTGAACAGTGCAGCTGAGGTGAGATTTGGGTACCAGCTCCGTAGGTGGGAAGCCACCTAAAAAACCACATCAGTTCCGATTCGACTCGAGGCCGGAGCGCCTGTCCGAATCTCGGAAGCCGCGTGATATATGAGGTACTCTGCGGGTAAAATACTTCTCATCCGGATCTGCCGCCGCAGACTACTCGGGAGTATGATGTAATAAAAAATCTGAAGTTCTACGGTCCGCAGTGTGGAATGGATGGTGCTGGTAGGCCAGAGAGAGAGAGAGAGAGAGAGAGAGAGAGAGAGAGGACGAAGAGAAATTGAAAGGTTGAATTTAGATATAGGGAAATTAGTGCAGTGCGGTAGCAGGATGGTTCAAATGGCTCTGAGCACTACGGGACTTCAGACATGAGGTCATCAGTCCCCTAGAACTTAGAACTACTTAAACCTGACTAACCTAAGGACATCACACACATCCATGCCCGCGACAGGATACGAACCTACGACCGAAGCGGTCGCGCGGTTCCAGACTGAAGCGCCTTGAACCGCTCGGCCACACCTGCCAGCTAGTAGCAGGATGGAAACCATATCTGGTTAGGTGAGTACTGGGTTCTCTACATAAAATAAAATAAGTGCAACGCAGGAGTGGGTCTACGAGTGCACTTCAAAGAGTAAGATACACATTATAATGGAAGGCCAATTAACATTTATTAAACACTGTACTGCACTTCAACGTGACACGGATGCAAGACACTATTTTTCAGCATACGCACCAAGTCCCTGTAAACAACGGTCGGAACGTTCTGCCAATCGTTCAGCACCTCGACGACAGAAATCCAATCCTTGATTGAGGAATAATTCGAGAACCACTTTGTGAATGTCTTCATCTTTGGAAAATCTCTCTTTCTCCAGATGTTTTTTCAGCTTTCCGAAAAGAGAGTAATCGCATGATGCGAGATATGGAGTTCCCGATCAGCATCACACACATCCGTGCAGTTATTGGCACCATTTCAGTATGACTAAACTCGACATTCCGTTTAATGTATACACGACTAGAATTTTACCAAGAATCCTTTTGTAATTCAGGGTCTTTCCCAGAAGAACCGTGCTGCCCCGCTTACTTCAACTTTAGAGCACGTTTCCAGCTCACACGCCATTTCAGTCGCACACTGTGATGCACCTGTCATCCATTTCGCAGCAGAACTATGTCTGTAGGAAACCCGGAACGTGTACTCTCTTCTGACAACGCGCCACTCTCGTTCCGAAATTGTTTTAATGTGGGACGTCATGAGTAACTGACTCCCTGATGCCGCTAAGTAATACAGTAGTCAACGCTTCATCATAGCCAACAGGCACAAAAATCTACGGACCACGTTAACAGCAAAAGTATAAGGTCTACAATTTTGATTCCGCCGTTTTGCAATAGACGGCGATAGTGGAAATTAGTGGTTCTTCATAAGTGTCATACAGTAAGCTTAAGCATTTGATAACATAACGCCATCAAAATATCAGTCGATTTTTGATTGCATCTTAAAGTTATTCTCGACTGAATGCGTCAACTTATGAGCCCAATTCTCGTCATCTGCCGGAGGTTTAATTTTCTGCTTTGAAATGAAAAAAATCTGCGGCTGAGGCTCATAAAAAGCTGGGTAAGACCTATGATGAGACGCCTGTTAGTGACAGAACTTCGCAGAATATGGTTTCCATGCTTCAAGAACGGCAATTTTGACGTTGAAAATCGGCATGGTTGTGAAAGAGAGAAAGCTTTCGATGCTACTGCAACCGACGGGAACAAGTACAGGAGATCGTTATCGAATGAAATTGATGTGTGTGAGCCAAACATTGAAAGACAAACGGCCACACTACAGCGATAGACATGAAAAAATGATTTTGCAGCATGACAGTGCACGACCCCATGTCGAAAACCCCGTCAAAACATACTTGGAAACGTTGAAATGGTAAGTTATACCCCACCCGCTGTATTCTCCAGATATTCCTCCCTCTGACTGCCGCCTTTCTCGATCTATGACACACGACCTAGCTGACTAGCACTTGCGGTCATATGAACTAGTGCAAAATTTGATCGATTCATGGTTCCCCTCAAAAGATGCCCACTTTATACACTGCGGGATTTGTATGTTGCCCTAAGGCTAGGAGAAAGTAGTGGCCAACGATCACCAATACTTTGAATTGTAAATTTTTTGTAAGTTTTTCACAATAAAGTCTCTAACTTCGAGAAAAAACAGCAGAAGCAAATTTGTAGACCTTGTATATATGCCTACTAGCTCCGCAAATGATTATGAGGTTGAGAAAGTCAGTGATGAAGTAAAGGAAATAATTAAGTAGATGAAGGGAGACGAAATTATGGGGGAGTTTAGTCTGTAGTCGAAAGAGAGAGAGAACGTTACATTGTAGTAGAACATAGACAGCAGGAAAGGAATGATGTAGTAAGTCGCCTCGTAGAATTTTAGACAGAGCACGATTTAATCGTTGGCAATACACAGTTTAAAATAATACAAGAATGTTATGTACATGGAAGAGACCTGGAGGTACCGGAAGGCTTTATGTAGGTTGTATAATTGTAGGAGAGATATTTATAAACCAGACTTTCAAGTACAAATCATTTCTAGAAGCAGATGGGTGCTCTGACCAGTAATTACTGATTATGAAATGCAATCTAGGGTTGAAGAAATGGGAAAAAGTAAGGAAATGGGTCCTGGTTCAAAAAAATGTTCAGATGTGTGTGAAATCTTATGGGACTTAACTGCTAAGGTCATCAGTCCCTAAGCTTACACACTACTTAACCTAAATTATCGTAAGGACAAACACACACACCCATGCACGAGGGAGGACTCGAACCTCTACCCGGACCAGCCGCGGGTTCTGGTTAAGTGCAATGAACCAGAAACTTTTAAAAGTTTGAAAGGGATAATTAGGCAATGAGACAGGGAATATAACACATGATGAATACGACACAAGATAAATAGGTAGCTTTACGAGATGAAATAGTGAAGACAACAGAAGAAAGAACTTACAAGTTAGACACGGCTCAGCAAAATTTATTAGGTAGTCCCGAGATTTTAAATCTGATTGCTGAAAAGTGAATATATTTGCTGAATTTCTATATTACGACATCGAATATACATTAAAGTGTTATAGAATATTTCCTGAAAGTATTTGTTTGGAGTGCAGTTTTATATTAAAGACAAAATGTACTATAAAAATATAGTAAACAGTGATATGTGAGCTTTTGAAATATTGTGGTACAGAAAAATACTGACCATTCTATTGTTAGATGAACTAACTGAATGGTTCTCAATTGTATCGCAGAGGACAGAAATATATGGCACAATTTGACTAAAAGAAGAGACGGATAGGATGATAGGGTTTGTTCTGAGGCATCATCACACTTTTGTCTATACTTTTACTGTGCTGCAGCAGAAAGCACCTGATACCACAACGTGCCGCCGCATCGCCAGGACGAAAGGACATGTTACATGTAAGAATGTAGGTGAATCTAACTCAGTTGATCAATGATGTTTTCTGCGCAGACGATCCACTTCATGTGACATCTTAGAATTCTGGCTGCAAAAACAGTGCTCAGGTAACATAAATATTTAGGTGCAGGTAGCGGAAATTATTTGTAAAATTGAAACAGGATCGATAGATATTCAAATAAACAGGATGTGGGTAATTGTTGAATTAGTTCTGGGTGAGATGCAAACTGTTATGTTCGATATTCTTCCTTCCTGGACGGCGCACCTTTTAATGCATGATTGCATACACTGAGTGGGTGATATTTTGGATTGTTCTTTTAGTCTTTTAAACAGTTCGCAAAACATAAAGAATATAAATCAATCTTCTACACAATAACGCATTTTCATAACGAGGTAGCTACAATTATTTTCTTGAAGATACAGGATACTTAACACTACAATTACGTAGTCCACCAATTTTATGAAAATAGAAGAGACTATGGTATGTCCTCCACAAGCGTGCTTGGCAACTAAGTTAAGCATATTCCACACTAATTTACTTTTATGCAAGAAATTTATCAGGTTTAGTTCTTTTTACATTCTACGCCCGTATCTTCGTCTTCAGAACTTCTTTAGTTATTCATTTTTGATAATGTTGTAAAAAATGTTTCATAGTAAAACATTACCTAATTCTGCAACGCATCCTTCAATCTGTTCTGGAAACACACTCTCATTTCTTGATTGTGCTTCGTTTTTGACATTGTTTCGTGTTTTGAGGGGACAGTGCATGGATAATATAAGTAATGGTACACGCTACCCATAACTTCAAATCTACAGTGAGACAGTAGCAAACAGATGTTCTGAACGAGTAGATTCACGGCTACAATGCACACATCTAGTCTGAAATCTAATGAAATTATTCGATACTCCCTTGAAGACCCATCGTTTGTGCCGTAGTGATGTAGGTAGTGAGAGATAACGTATGTTACTGTGATCTCACATGAGACAGAACCCCAATGGGTGGGGGTGGAAAGCGGGGCGGAAGAACTTGATTACAGCGTGTGACAAAACAGAAATTTTATCTGATAAGAAAATAATATTAACACCTAACTTTAAAATGAGGGAAGCCACAATCGGGATTCTGCGTGTTAAATAAAAAGTCTTCCGCCAAGGGTGTTAAAGTCCTTTACTGAAAGATAACGAGCAGTTTTGTAGTCTTAGAATATATCGTCAGGTGATCTGTACATTGGAGGAATAACATATTTACTTTACCTACATTTTCTTTTATTAAAAATAAGTAACTCACTGCAAAGCTCTGGTCCAAGTTAAAATCACTGGAACCGAAAAGCAGCCTATAAAATGATGTCATGTCTCGGAAACTATGAAAAACGGAAGAAATCGGAAAAACAGTAGGTTCCATAAGAACATGCAATAAACAAAGGCAAATAAACGTAGCCTAACGTCAAGAAGAAACCAGATGAGAAAGTAGCAGCGCTGAATACACACCTTATCCGTAGATTGCTCAGGGAGTTAACACGGCATCAAACAGAGCTAAACCGACGGAACGCTGTTATATGGCAGCGCGGGAAACGGCACACGCGCAGAGTTACAGGAGGGCCGAGACGTGCGTACCGACGAGGACTAATAGTGGCTGTACAATGTTACTGAACTAATCCTGCAACAAGGAATATACTCACATCTAAAGGCAATGCATAAAAAATATGCTGCCAAAAGGCTTCTATAGCGCATTTTTTTCAATGAGTGATTAATTTCCAATTCCTCCAAAATATTAAGTGTGTTGCCCTTTCTTTCTTTATACAGTATCTGAGACTAGAGGGAGGATTCGTAATTGAATACCCAGTTCCCTGTACGTGGGTGCTTAGGCAGATTTGGAGGCAGGGTTGTTAACGTGCTATTTAAAGGGTGACTAAAAATTTCTACCGGTTTGAAAGATGTATCTTGAACTACGCCCACTACATGTAGTTCAGAATATTCCAGGAGATTTATAACTTACTTTCAAATCTCGACCTTTCTCTCTGTCTGAACCTCTGGCTATTATTTCTAGGAATGAAGTTGGCCGGGAATATGTTTTTAGGTCAAAATACTGTATTTACCATTCGTTCTGGAAACGTTGCCATAGTAAGCTATTCTATGTTGTTGTTTAAACGCTGCTATTAATGTTATTGGCAGAGTCATCCCCGCCGGCCGCGGTGGTCTAGCGGTTCTGGCGCTGCAGTCCGGAACCGCGGGACTGCTACGGTCGCAGGTTCGAATCCTGCCTCGGGCATGGGTGTGTGTGATGTCCTTAGGTTAGTTAGGTTTAAGTAGTTCTGAGTTCTAGGGGACTTATGACCTAAGACGTTGAGTCCCATAGTGCTCAGAGCCATTTGAAACATTTGAGTCATCCCCGTATCCGTTATTCCGAACAGCAAATATGTTACTGCTCCCATGTGCAGATAACCACATTATGTATTTTAAGAATGTGAAACCGGTCGCGACCTTTCGATGAAGGACTTTAACAGCCGGAGCAGAAGACTTTATTCAAAATAGTATCAAGCCTGCAATTGTGTAGCTAGAATCGGCGATTTCCGTTTTAGTTTCCTTTCGCAGTATATTAAAACTCACGTGAACTACAGAGGCAGTTGAATATAAAATTAGGATTATGCTGCAAGAGATAATCAAGTAATTTGATATGCAATAGTCATAGCACTACACTAGTTGATCTCAGAGTGTGTGTGAATTAATTACATAAATCGAAGCACTTACGTAATTTGCAGTCCACATGTAGAAACACTTACCTTTCTGTGGTGTACGTCACATGGACTTCCCTGTCATCCAAGGTGGGAAGATTACGCGTGCACGTACACTGTTCAGAACAAAAAGCCATATTATGATACTGTTACAAATAGGCTTTTTAGTCTTATAAGTTAAACGATATATTTTAAAATAAGCTATAAGATACATACCCATAGATTCTACGTCGCTATTCTTGCAAAATTCAAAATATGGGGAGATACTTTTTGCAGCAGCCTAATTGCCAAAGAAGAAGTGAGAGAACCATAGCTATTGGCCTCCTAATATGGGTACGTTCACCACACACGGCAAACACAGCTTGGGACTAACATTACACAGATTTAATGAGAATGTTCAAGAATACCCCAGGAATATTTAGTCTGTCGTCATGAAGAGCATCCTTCAAATTTGTAATTTGTTACGGACCGTGCTGATCTAATTGCAGTATGTCTAAATAAGTCCTTGACCTATTCTATATGTTTCAACTCGGTGGAGCATGCTGGTCACAGAACTCATGTGTCATACTGATCCTGTGGAACATCCTTCAAAAATTAAGTTCTACAGTATCGATTCTCAGTCTTCACATGCGCGCTTGCACTGCAGATCATGGCAGAGACGCAGAAGGAGGTCTTTGGAAGGGCTACGGGGGTGCAATTATCTACGAGTAACGTCAGTAGTTTAATGATATGGTGAGCTGAGACAAGCACACCCACATACGCACACACACAGACACACACACACACACACACACACACACACACACACACACACACACACACACACACACACACACGAACATAGAAGCAAATTGAGACACACATGTGCACACTGAAATAAATCATGCTGACACCATATTTCTTGAGCTGCTTTTGTGTGCTAACAGACAGTAGCTTAGTTGTACTAAAAGCAATTAACACTCATGTGAGAAGGTACACAAATTATAAATTGTGAAACTGTCAGTTTTGGCGTCAGAGGGTATACTAACTCTATTTATAGCTGCTCTAGTTATAGGTTTCTGATAAAGTTGTATACTTGCCTTTTGTGTTCATTTGCAAGGACCGTCAACAGATTAACATGTAAACATTCAATAAGAAGGCCCATCATTAAATATGTTTGCAAGCGATGTAATAGTAAAGTAAGCAAGTACGTAATGTTGAACGCGTAATCGTAAACATCGTAGTGCCTTTCATTCCTCAGCAGTCGTCTGCGTGTATGACGGGCTGCAGCGGCGCCGGAGCTGCAGCTTTAAATTCCCAGCTACGGTATCGACTGTTTAGTCGTATTCGTGTTAAGTGTGTACCGGTGTATGAGTTTTACACATTATTTGATGCAAGTCATCTTTGTCATATCCAGTGATAATAAAAAAGTCAGTTTTAATTATTTAATTACTACTTTTAAGGTGGAGCTGTTCTCAACTATATTCAACAGCGGAAGACGAAGAAATATTCATTTTTCAACATTTTTCACCGTAAAATAATGTGAATTAAAACAATCATTTGGTATTTGCAGTGGTCGGCGATGTCAATTTTGCAGGCGTTGACCATTAGTGAACTGAATTGGGCTCCTTTCTGTACAGTATTGTCCATTCCGAAAACTAGCGAGCCAACGCCACTACTCAGCTAAAGGACCTAGTATTAACGCCACAAATGAACATAAATGTGAGGTTCACTTCTTTATTAGTTAATCCTTTCTAATGGAAAGTCAGAGTTTCTTTTTAAGGTAAGAATTTTCTAGTGTCTCACATATCTTTTCCGAAGAAGCTTTCTTTACGAGGGTCATTTCAAAAATTCTACATAATATAAAATTATGATTCAGTTTTTTTTTAAATTTCACGAAACGACTTTCCAGGCATTCAATCAATGTACTCTTCATTATTGTCAACAACAACGGCCCAGTGTTCCATCAAGTCTTGTATTCCCGTTAGGACGCCAACTTTATCGATATACCTGAGTTTACTGCATCAGAATCCTCCGCAACTGTTTGAAAACGTTTCCTTCATGATTATTTCTCACATTTAAAATAAGACGAAGTCTGACCGGCTAATGTCAGCAATTTAGTGTTCACGGAGGAGGATTTCCCATCCATAGTTCTACAAAACTCTGCATTCCGGATCAGCAGTATGCGATCGTGCGTTATCGTGAGCGGAAGTGTCGGATCTTTGGCAAATGTTAAGCTGCAAGTTCGTGAAGTATTGCGCTGTTATTGTGGTCCTTTGGGACACTCTTTCTGTTGCTGTCACTCCATTCGGCTCATGAGTAATCATCAGCTTTACTTTGGATTCTTGGCAACATAATAGTTTTGGCAGAGGGCTATCACGATTTTTCCACTGGTAGGACTGCGATTTCAATTCTGGCTGTGTTTCATCAATAGCGGAAATCCTGATCTTCCTCCGTCTCGCAGTCTTGAAGCAAGTGTTGTGCGATTCTGTTTCGATTTGCTATTTGCTCTTCACTTCGATGATGAGGAACACATTTTGCAGCGACTTTTCTTTTCTATATTTTCTCGGTTCTGATACTTAACACCGAAAAGACAGACATATTTGCTTCATTTACAATTTTTCCCATGTTTTGCGTTGATCTTCTCGCAAAATGTTCTGAATAAAATACAGCGGAAGTGTAGGTTTGTCTTCATATCAGGTCCACGTGTAATATCAAAATGCAATTAGGACGCCCAGAAATTATAATAATGGGAAACTATGCAACGTTTTCAATCTTTTGTATGTGTTTACATAGTCTGCACGAATATAGCTGTAGTTGACGATAATGTCAATATCTCTATAAGGCTGATCGTTCCTAACGTATTTGTAAAATATACGAGAGAGATACATATTTAGAAAATTATTACGTCATTAATGATGTTCTTTAGAGAGTTTAGGCAAGTTTTGATCCCATTTTATGCACAATATTTCGGCACAGTCGCCTTGTTCAGGTGCTGCACGCTGTGTTATGCGTCTCTCTCTCTCTAATCGTTTAGTCGGTTCCGACTCTTCGTGACCCCATGAACCAAATCACGCCACTTTTTCCTGTCTTGCACTTTCTCCCGTAGACCTTCCAGGTTGCAACACATTGCTTCTGTGATGCCATCGATCCATCTCATCCTCTGACGTCCTCTTCTTCTAGTTCCTTCAATCTTCCCCAGCATTAATGTTACGCGTACTCGCTCCTTAAAATCCAACCAGACTGTGAAGTATTGTTGGTGTTGCACCGCTACTTACGGTCGATTTCGACTACAGGCACCCGCTATGCCTTTTTACGCTAGCATGTTTTCCAGAGCTCACACTGTTACTTCATGAAAACGCACATTTCGTTAGCGTTTGCGTGCTTTGGTGGATGGGATTGTCCACGAGATCTTAATAAATTTAGCATCGGGTCCAAAACGTTTAAATTCAAACCTACGTCCCGTTTTATTAGATTTTTCGATATCCTCATTTCGATGGACTCCTTAATTACACTGTCTCAAACAATTTGAATGTGCAACACGATACTGACCTCGTCTAATCTTATTTCCCGATTGTATCGGAGGCAGTGCTCTGTTACAGCTCAACCGCATTCTCATGGAAGGTGATGCACATCCGGCTTTCGAAGACATACCTGTAGCTCTTTTCGATATTACGAAGGAAACTGTTCTTCTTTGTTGAAGGGAGTAAACTCCACTACACGCCATGTTTCCGTAGGGGTTTACCGATTTTTACGAAGACTGAGCCAGAATAAGATAGCTAAGTGACTCTTGGCTTCTCTTTCTATATCTCAGTCCCATCCTCTTCATTAACCTACGTTTTTCTTGATGTGCATCCCTGCAACACATTGTACACCAGAAACCGACGCTCACTGACATCTGTCTCCATGCCTCGTGCCATCACCAACCGATCCAAGGAAATTCATAGATCTCGAACGCCGTGAGACAAGGAAAGGCCTGCCGAAGGATTACAAAACGTATTAACCGATTCCGAAGAAATGGGTACTCAGATCGACAAACTGAGGCAAAATTAATAACACCTGACGAAGAGGGTGAGATCGACTTGTTAAAGAGTAGACCTGCCTCCGAGGCCGCTGTCGCTAACGTATGCCTGTGTCGTGGCGCACGCCTCCGAGGTAATCCGGTTCGAACCCTGGATGTGGATTAAGAGGAGGTTTACTATCTTTGGCCCGAAAAAAGCATGTTCTTCGAGAATTTTTTCTCTGGTCGTGTTATAGATATCAATGTGAAATTTGGTCAAAATGTTAATGATATTTCCTCTACAAACTGGAATCTTTTCGACCGGAAATGTCGAAGAGCAAAGACGGAAGTACCATCGGAACGAAACAAAATTTCGATGTAGATCTCCACGTGCGGTATGGCACAGGTCAGCCGGCTCGTCTGAAATCAAAACTGAGTTGACGTTAGCGAAGTATATAAGATTATTTAGGAGCTGTACCTCGCTTATGTTATTTGGACGATAGGAAACAAAATGGCGGCGATTTGAAAAAAAAAGAAATAGGGTTTTTCTCATCGATTTTTCGACGTCGTCGGCCAAATAAAAATATTTATAGTTGATGGATCGGAATAAAAGTGGTACAACTCCTAGACAATTTAGTTAGCTTCGTCGGAAACAAAGAATCATGCCAATCGATTCAATAGATTTGGAGTTACCATACCGCGCGATAAAAAAAATGTCGTTTCGAGAAAAACGCGTTTCAAGTTTTGACTACATATAAATGCAATATTATGCAACATACGTTCAATCTGCTATTCCGGGCCCATAAACTAGTCCTTCGTCTTCCTCATAGAGGACGTTCTGCTTGATCTGAGCGATCCTGGGCTGCTCCAAGCCGCTCGTACGGCCGGTGACAAGCGGTTTTTGCCGGCCAGTGTGGCCGAGCGGTTCTAGGCGCTTCAGTCTGGAACCGCGCGACCGCTACGGTCGCAGGTTCGAATCCTGCCTCGGGAATGGGTGTATGTGATGTCCTTAGGTTAGTTAGGTTTAAGTAGTTCTAAGTTCTAGGAGACTGATGACCTCAAATGTTGAGTCCCATAGTGCTCAGAGCCATTTGAACCAACAAGCGGTTTTCGGCCGCTTGAATGCGGTGGTCGTCCGAATGCTTGGCGAACGGCGTCGAATAGAGTCCTAGGGTGACGTCATGGTCTTCAGAATAGCTGAATACCCTCGTTGGAGCTGCTCACTGCCAGGAAAGTCGCAATCTCCACAGTCTTCTCACCAGAATGGAAATGCTTGGGGGTTAACTTCCAAACACACGCGTTCAAACTTTCATTTGAATTTTGTGTGTTTCCTCCCAAGCACCGGTACAATAACTCATCCTCTGAAAGAAAAAAAACTGGTGCGTGAAAAAGGCCGATTTCAGGCAGGTACATTTTTTTGTTCAACCGCCAATAAAAACATATCCGTTCCGTATTCAGAAAAGCCGTTTCAGGGGTGGATTCTAAACACTGTTATCGATCCAAAACGCAATTTAAAAAAATCAATTCTTTTGAACCAAAAGACCGTAAACCTACCCTTAAATTTCACTGCCATTATTTGGCCGGCAAGGTAAGGAGAGATGGTTGCCTAAATTTCTGGACCACACTTCTTCGCACCAGTGACGTGATTAAATTCTAAACCTGTTTGCATTGCTTCTTGTCAGGGGGCACATGACCCTGTCGATAGAGATCCGTCCGTCAGATGGCGACCGACCTTCAGCTCGGCGAATCCCGTGGTGTTACTCGAGAGGAATATGCTACGTGTTTCGCCGGGTTTCACCATCTCTTCTTTCTCCTATCATCATCGTACAACACAAACATGGCACTACACAGTAGTCGCACCCATTACGCCCACTTACATTCTACACACAAAAAGACGACACGGCTCATATCCGCAAGGAAAGAGGCCAGTGTGTGCGGAGGAAGAACTCCCTTTCCGACAGGCGGCGGCTGGGCTGAACCCACCACCCTTGGGATATTACAGCCAAGAAAGAGTATGTTACGTTAACATTAAAAAGTAAAATTAACTAGTCCTACAAACTGATAATCTTCGACTGACAGAAGACGCAGAAGATAAAAAGATCAACTACGTAATGCGCAACGTGTCTGTTTGATTAGCGAGAGAGCTTCGCATAAATTTTCTGCCTGCAGTGAGAGACGCTACAGGAAAGCCTTTTGAAAGGATTTATTTTTTAAATCCAAGAGAAACGCTCTGAGATAAGAAAAGAAACAAGCTGCTTCGTCTGGTGTTCATTTTGTTAATGACTGCAACTTCTGCGAAATCCGGACTTGTACAGACGCAGGCATCATACATTCCAGCGGCGCAAAAGGGGAAGAAGATTAGGGTTTAACGCCCCGTTGGCGATGAGGTCATTAGAGACAGAGCAAAAACTCGGGACTGAGGGAGAATAGGAAAGAAAATCAGCTGCCTTCTTTTCAAGTGAACCATTCCGTCATTTACCTGAAGAGATTTGTTAAGGCCCATAGTTCTCAGAGCCATTTTTGAACCTGAAGAGATTTAGGGAAACAACGGGATATCTAAATCTGGAGGGCAGGTGAGAATTAAAACCGCCATTCTTCCGAAAGCGATTCCAGCGCCTTTCAACTGCAGTACCTCGCTCGGTATTTTTGTAGTTCATGTTCTTAAAATGAATTAAGAAAGGTGGAATTCACAGGTAAGTTAGCGATGTTATTTCGCAGAGATATGACAGTCGACCTCGTTTTGCTCTTTAAAGAACGTTCCAAGTTCATATATATTAGTGTCGCTCTTTTTAATCCTGTCCTGCTTGAAAAGACTGTGAAAACTACAATGAAACAGTTAGCACCAATCGTAAATTCATCTATGTATGTGTGAAGTGTAAACCGACAATTAATAAACTTGCTGTCGAAGAAGGCCCAACTTGGTCTCTCCCTACAGCAGCCAAATTTTGGGCGGGAGCCGGAATATAGTCCATATAAAATTACGCGCCAGCTGTATGTGCTATCAATCAAGTACCAAGCATAGCCGTTCGCACGCGGCGCTAGAAGGAGAGCTGAGCTGGAATTCATTGTGAGCCGTACATCAGCGAGACGTATAGACATGACAGAGGCGGGCTTTTACTTGTGAATGCGGGGCCTTGGCTGCTGGTATCTGACACAGTGCCAGCCGCAGAAAGCAACGCATTGCGGGCGTAGCACAGCGCCCGCACTGAACGGAGCCCAATATTTCAAGGCCCACTGAGGAAACAAAGGCAGCTTGTGCGATCACTGTAGTCTGGCGCAGCTCTGGAATTTACAGCGAAGCCCAGCCCGCGAAGTAACAGGAATCCGTTTTCCTTTCCCCGAGGTAGATTTCAACTCTTTGATCACGGTATTTAGCATAATTAGGAAGTGAACTTGTTTCCTGAATGCATACAAAACAGTTGCATAGGCAGCATCGATATTTAAAATTCGTATTTTCAAAATATTTTGAGACTTCACAAGTTTTTAAGAATCATCCTAAATATCCCAGGAATCCAAAAGTAACACAAACAGCGGGAAACTAGTAACTGTTATCAGTAACGTGATGAGACTTCACAGAAGGACACGTAATTATTATAATAACGTCAGACATTACTGACAGAACACTCAAAATTTTATTAATCTCGTAGATACTCTCTGTTGTTATTTAATCAAATTTTTGATGGATATAAGTAGGAAAGATGTGGACTGACTGTACAGATAAAGAGGCACTTTTATTTAATGGAAGCGTAGCCATAAACAATCCTGAAATGTTAAACTGAGACGTTACGTGTCTGAGAACAATTATGGCAATAAACTCTTCATTAATAAACAAGGTACTATATACCAGTACCTCCATGCAGTGTAAAAACCAAGTCTGTGTTTATGATTTAATGAAGCTAAACTATGGGCTTATCAGTGTCCTTGCTAAAACAGAGTGCAATCTGAATACATCGTCCATAACGTAAAAGGGGAAGAGTGAAATAAAAACTCAATTAAAATCTCACTTTATCTCTACCTCTCTCTCTCTCTCTCATTCACAATTGCACTGACATATACAGTGCCACTCAAACTATCAACTTTCCCGATACTTCTTGGTTGCTAGGTACGTGCATAAACGAGCTGCTCGTCAGGCTATGAAACCTCAATAGATATCGACCGACCACCGTGACATTCACTGCCATTCGGCGTCACACGGTATCGAGGGATATGTGGTCAGAACACTGCTGCCCCGGCCGTTTTGAGAACTTTCCAGACCTTTGAGACGCCACTGCTCGGTCAAGTAGTTCTCGAATTGGCATCTCGAGACTGAGTGCACCCTTACTAGACCCTCCATGGTGGAAAAATACTTGGCACTTCCGGGAACCGAAGTTGGGTCCTCCGCATAGCAACTATCTACGCTGACCACTCACGTATATATAAGAGAGCAGTCTGCCAAAACTGCATTTCTTTGATCAAGCAATAATTATGTATGCTGGACGTGAAGTTTAATCGACCGATCGCTTCTGGACAGACTTCTCCGTCATCGAACAGTTTTACGAAGTGATAGTGAAAGGATAATAGAATCTAAGAGCCGTTTTACAATAAGAGATGCCATCCCTAGAACCCCCATGCAGTGAATGGTCAGTAAAAGCTTGGCGAAAAGCGGGATGAACAAGCCTGGCCCCTGGCGTATTCAGTTTTATTATAGCAAATTATGCATTTTTAGCTGTGTGTGTCTTACATGACAGTGCGATAATTTAATATTTTTGAGGAGCCTACAATATTTGATAATATTTTCGAGTAGTGTTAAGATACATTGAAATGAAAATAAATGCAAGAGATTTTCAAAATAAGAGTGTGAGTCAATAAATAAGACAAAAACAGCAGAATACCGCATATCCTTTTAATTTTTGTGACTGTACATATCCAGAAGGTGCCAGCACATGTCGCGTGGAAGGTTGCCGTTACACAGTATTCCGCGGCCATTGATTATCTGTGGTCGGACCTAGACGGCGGGTGTGCTGTGAGTATGTATCCGACTATAATAACGCGATTTCTGTATCCGAAGGACTCCCCTCTGGGCATGTCCGTAGAGAAATTCGCCCAGTATGTGGTTATAATTGAATTTCGTGGGAATTTGTGTTCAACTGGATGCAGGGATTCAGCAAAGGAGGAGAAAAAGTCAGAAACAGGGGGCGTCCTGGCGGCCCTGGTTATCCAATAATGGCACATTGTTTCCCAGTCTACCGGTATTTAGCTATGTCCAGGAGACATCAGTTTTGTGGGTTTCAGCAGTTTAGGGAACAAAATACCCTTGTTAGATCACGAGAGGTCGCACGTTAGATGCTAACGCTGCTACAAGAATTCTATTCTGCAAGATTTTAACGCCTTATCGTACGATGGGATAATTGCTCTGGACTCACCCTCGAATATATGGTCTTTAATTTAATATATATCCTCTCTTACCTGGCGCCTGTCGTGATTAAGCTTACTGTTTGCTTGCGACGTGATTTGTCTACCCACGGCTCTCTTGTCTCTCTTAATGGTGTCTTCCATCAAAAGCACACTTGTCTCTGTAAATCTTTGTCATATAAATGTAGCAATGATTCCTGTGCATCTATATTTGTAATTGGTCACTATGAACAATCTCGCTCTCAATTATTTAAAGTGGGGCAAATAAAACAACGTCTAAAGTGGCAGGGGTGTCTGTAACTACACAGATAAGTGCCTTGGTTTCCCTTTCACACTTCGGGAGATATTCAAAACCTTCTGCTTGTTGTAATCCAGCTTATTGCAGTGTCATTTCGTATAAATGATCCTAATAAACACATACGGGGTGAACCAGAATTCAATTAACAAACTTTCGTAGTTGGTAGAATAATAATAAAAAAAAGAAGAAAAACATATCGGTAAAAATGGCCTCAAAACTGAGTACCTTGAGAGCTATGAGCGCTTTTTCATCTTCGCAATTTTAAAACAGATCTCTTTTTCTGAACAAGTGCTCATAGTAGAACGGCTTTTATTTACAACTTCCGATGGGTCGCGAAATTAAAACCACAGGGAATATCTGGTGAAGTATTGCAGAGATGTGCTGCGCAATGTCTCTAGTATGCCTGTCAATCGCATCCCGTGGCACATTTCAGTTCTGAGTGCAAGTGAGCGCGTCAAAATGCTTACGAAATAGTGTCTCCCAACAAGTGCGAAGTCCTGCTGGATGTTTCGCCTGATTTCATGCAGCTCACAAAACGTAACTATCATGTGTTACCTCCCCCATAACAATTCTCGGCCGTATACTGCAGGTGTAACGAATACGCTCCTGAGCGTTTTCGATGGGGAGTGTTTGATCACCCACCAGACATTCCGGACTTGGCTCCCTCTGATTTTTATCTTGTCGCTCACATGTACCGCTGGGTATAAGGCCAGCGGTTTGGCACACACAACAATCTGCAGACCAGCATAGGAAATTGGCGGAAATCACTGGCGGCTGCCTTCTATGACGAAAGAACTGGAAAGTTGGTACAATTTTAGTACAAATCTCTAAGTCGAAGCGACAACCATGTAGAGAAGTAGCTGGAAGGTGTAGCAAATTAAAGATTCTTTTATTTTCGTTGTGGTTTACATTCAGTGACCTATTGGACGTTAAATAAAGCCATCGTATCTCTTAATGAATACATTTTAGAGCCCATTTATTAGGGTTTTACTATATAAACACGGAGACCAGAAATCACGTTCAAAATGATAACACTCTAAGCCATTCCTCTTACGGAAACAACTTCGGCAGGTACCGAAGACTTCCACCTAATTTTTCGTTCTTTGACGACAAGACCGTTAGATTTTGTTCCAGTCAGTTGTAATAAGACGTTACAACGCATTAATATTTACTCTCCGTCGTATTAGATTGGTGCTTCTAGTTAACCATTGCAATAGAAAGAAGTATAGAAATGAAGATAGGAAAATTATTGTTCAACGTTTCGTCTACGGCCAAATAGCTACTAATGGAGTAGAGAAATGGAGCAGATATTCGGCCGGAGCTATTTTATATCTACTGCTCTGGTATTTACGTTATGTATTTAGGGACACTACGTAAAACCTAAATCTCGAAGATCGGTCGAATGTTAAACCCTACTTCTATAAAATATTGCTCTGTACCTAAAGCTCAATGAACTACCTGTTAACACAGTCAAAGACTGGGAGAATATTTCATGGAAAATAATACATACAGCTTATGGAATTAAATAGAGCTCAATTACAAGATACTTAATTCATAATATGGTGCGTAACAAATAATTAGAAAGAATAATGTTCACTTGTACTATCTGTCCTACGTATTCAAGACGCGAGGTTGATGTAGTATGCCAATAATTGACTAAAACATAAATCCACCACCATTCTGCGCAAAGTTAGGGGTTACTGAGTACTGATTGTTTCCAACATTACGCCCTTACGCGTTCACTGACTGTCGATTCACGGGCTTTGGGCACTGCACCAGCATATGGCGCATATCGTAATTTTCCTGTCATCTGTGATGAAAGAGCAAAATCCCTGTATATCTATGTATGACTAATTACGTTGTTGCCTCACGTCTGTTTTCCAAATACGAACGCCACTGGGTGCATTGAAGAGCGGCATTTGATCTCACTGTTCATGAATCACGATCTGGTCAGCTCCAAATCTTCCAACGTACGCTACACGACTCCATCTGAAATTTCAAAGGGTTTTTGTGAGCCTTTACCTATATCACCTCATTACCCTAGTCAGATACAGTGATTTTACGTTCTTTCACTATGTGGCATGGTGTGGTATGCCTATTTCCCCTACAAATCTACTGAATTCACTATACGATCACATATGATGCAATTCATCGTTATAATGCATATCGCATTTCCGGAAACGCTTAATTTCCATGTTAGAGCTCATTTTAGTTTCGTCAGTAAGTTCTTCCACCTACGCTCAATTGAGCACGTTATCATGATTTCATATGGGATACTCTACCTGTGCTGCTAGAACATGTGCCTTTACAAGTACGACACAACATGTCGTTCATGCATGATGGAGCTCCTGCACATTTCAGTCGAAGTGTTCGTACGCTTCTCAACATCAGATTCGGTGACCGATGGATTGGTAGGCGCGGACCAATTCCATGGCCTCCACGCTCTCCTGACTTCAACCCTCTTGACTCTCATTTATGGGGGCATTTGAAAGCTCTTGTCTACGCAACCTCGGTACCAAATGTAGAGACTCTTCGTGCTCGTATTGTGGACGGCTGTGATACAATACGCCATTCTCCAGGGCTGCATCAGCATATCAGGGATTCCATGCGACGGAGGGTGGATGCATGTATCCTCGCTAACTGAGGACATTTTGAACATTTCCTGTAACAAAGTGTTTGAAGTCACGCTGGTACGTTCTGTTGCTGTGTGTTTCCATTCCATGATTAATGTGATTTGAAGAGAAGTAATGAAATGAGCTCTAACATGGAAAGTAAGCGTTTCCGGACACATGTCCACATAACATATTTTCTTTCTTTGTGTGTGAGGAATGTTTCCTGAAAGTTTGGCCGTACCTTTTTGTAACACCCTGTATACACCGTAAGCCACCGTACGGTGGATGGGGATGGTGCCCACGTATCAATACCTTTCCTATTCCATTCGCAATTAGAGCGAGGCAAAACCAACTGTCTATAAGCCTCCGTGCGAGCCCTAATTTCTTTTATCTTATCTTCGTGGTCCTTACGTGAAATATACACTGGCGACTGCAGTCGGCATCAAATGCCGAGCCTCTAAATTTCCTCAATATTGCGTCACGGAAAGAACATTATCTTCCCTCCAGGGATTACCATTTGAGTTCACGAACCATCTCCGTAATAGCTGCATGCTGACTGAAGCCACCGATAACAAAGTACAGAGTACTGTAACAGCAATCGTTTCGGTGTAAACTGACTGTGGGGACGACTCCCAGGAACCGCAGTTGCCGCAAACGACCTCTCACTGCAGCGAACAGCAGCAGGAGGAGTTACGAAGTCAGTATACTAACTAATGCTACATCGAGGAATATCTTGTCCGTGTTCCAACCTTCCATTTCGCGACATTATGGACGTTTTCTAAGTCTACGATTCTGTGAACAACGCACCACTGTTCCCCTGCTTGTTTTTCAGAGGGCGTACCCTTATTCTGAGCGTCAAGAATGTGTTTATCCTTCGATTACACTAACTGTAAAAGTGCTTCTTAACTTTTTTGGGGAGTCATGTACACCTTCAAATGCGATTGGCTCCTGCGTAACTTGATGGGTTGTTTAAATTTAAGAACCTGCCATTATCTGAGCTTTCACGTGTACATATTAACACAAAAATTATAAGGATTACAGAAAAATACCGGAAATCCGAAGTAGGGTGTTATGTATGGTTTGAAGTCTTCAACATTTCTATGTGGTTTGAAGTCTTCAATTGCTTCTGTCACATTCTCTAAGTGTCATGTTATGGATTCTGAGGGGATCACGATACGATCCTGGAGAATTTCTCTTCAAGCCGTGCATTAGAGAGCGTCAACAGTGCTCATAAGAGGACTGTAACGAACAAGTAGTCGATGAACCAAATCCCAGACAGATTCTATGGATATATCAAGCGGAATGGCAGATCGTGAAAGCAGTGGTACTCGACAGGGGCTCGCACGCTCCTCGCTATATGAGGCCCTCCGTTGTCGTTAAGAAAAATAACATGGCTTGTGAAAAGACAGCACCATCGATTCTAAAATATCGTGATGAGATGATTGCCCTCAGTACATAGGACCTGGTACGTCCAGTGTCACTTTAAGCCATCTCAACTGCTGTTTGCCCGCGACACCGTTCAACAATGTCAGTTACCATTTGCCGGATAACACGGAAGCGACTAGACATGGACAATGGAACGGATTCAACTGGAATTTGTCTGATGAGAAAAAGAGTCTCATGGTATTGTTGGGTGGGAGAACCTGACGGATTGTTCAGCTGCCTAATCGGAAACATTTCGCTTTATCGCCACTCAATGACCGTTTCCACGTGGTGTATCAGAGATGTGTCTTACATGTATCTATTGGGTTTAGATGGCTGTAAGAGATTCTGTGTTTAGTATGGTGTCATGTATGTGTAGTATAATAATGAAGTGTAGAGAGAGGATTAAACCTGATGCTGGCATATAGTCTGCGTCCCTCGAATAGCATAACATCCCCAACCGACGGATAGATCGCCATCAACAGTATCTCATGCCCTCTTTTCTTGAGATACTGAGAGGGGCCTTGGAGGTTAATCCAGGCCACTAGCGCACAGTACCTCGATCTTGAACTTTTATTTCACTATCTCTCTTGTCCTAGACAGACAAATAAGCCAGAGAAAAATTTTTCCCACAACACGGGTTCAACCGATTGTCTGCGACTCGAGGATCCATTAACGATGTTCAACACAGAGGCGGAAGGACTCGTCGATAACACTGCATTATAGCTCTACACATGCACTAACGGCGTTCATGTACACAGTGGAGTGTGGAGCTCTATTTGTTTTGTGGACTGTGGAAGCCAAGGCCATTAAAATCAATGGTATGGGTGCTTCTAGTCCAGCCCACAACAGATGGCGTCAAAACCATCGACGCAGACAGGTCCACCAACGTATTGCTACCACTGTAGACGAAGCTGTCCCTGTGGTCAAGTTGGCGGGCATCTTGCGCTGCCATTAAATTATTTGGTCTACTGCCTGCGGATGACCGTCCTGTGACCTGATGGTTGTACACACCCATCTGTGTAGTGGTAACATGCGATGTAACGGTATGACAAACTAGTTTATCAGTCCACAAATCATTCTGCTCCGTTTGAACTGCTGCTCGAGGTGACGCAGAGGTTATCACACTGGACTCATATTTGGGAGCACAGTGATTCGGATCTCCATTTGCCCATTCAGACTTCCGTAGATGTTCTAAATAGACAACGCAGGATTCCTCCCCTATACACCACCAAACCTAGGTCGTGTGCCGTGTCCTTCTAAATGATGACCACATCACTAACGAGATATAAAGCCCTCTTGTTCCTCGCTTCTTGCCGATAGCTGACGTTGAAGAGACATGCTGGATCTTGCTTGTTTTAGGTTTTCGCTTTGTCTAACGTCTCATCTGTGAAATACATTCCCTTTACTCTTATTGTTTTTCCGATCACACAATGCAGGGTGTTGCTGGGTCAATTATGAATTCCACTTAGTCATCTGAGGAGCGGAAATGGAACACATTATAAGTTCCAAAGCTGGGATTTTTCACGAGAATGAAAAAAAAAATGTATCTCTGTTTATACAGCATGGGGCAAATAAAAGTGGGCTGGAGAGTGGATACGGTTGGACGTGAATGTATGCATATAACATCACTCCACGACGCGCACACCACGTGTACGCCCGCCACGTGATCCACACCGGTCCAGAGCGTGGGGCTGCCTGTGTTAGTCTGAGTGAAGTAGAGCAAACGGGACGATGGTACTCACAGTGGAGCAGATGGTGTTCATTGTGGAAAGTTAGGCGACAACAAAGTCGTGGAAACCGTATAATCAGTTGTTTGCTGAAAAGTTTAACGATGTCAAAGTGCTAGCAAAGAGTTCAACGCTTAGTCCGAAAATGGCGTCAGACAGAATCTGTTTTGAACAAGTCTAAAAACATTCCGAAACGTGCCCGAACACCAGAAAATGTGGCTGCAGTTCACCAGAAAATGCTTCGGAGTCCTATCAAATCAACCCGACGCCTGTCATAACAGGCCGTCATATCAAATCGATCGTGCAGACGAATACTCGACCTGGACCTGCATATGCATCCCAACCGAGTGTCTGTTCTTTTTATGCATTAAAACCAGCAGATGCTCTTCACCGCCTCCAATTTTGTGAGTGGCTATTCACCGAGGCAACAACGAATGGCTTGGTCATGGATCTGCTCTTTATTTCTGGTGAAACCTGGTTTCACCTGAGTGTTTTTGTGAGCTCACAGAATCACAGATTATGGGCAGCGGAGAATTCACATAATTTCTACAAAACACCGTTGCATGATCAGAAGGTTGGGGTTCGGTGTGCCGCGTTACATGCCCAACATCTCGAAACCATTTGTGGCAGCAGGAGCGGAGGACCAGAAGATCTACAGGAAGGGCAACTACTCGTGCAGCCTTCCGAATCTTGCAGCACATTTACACAAACTTCACGCCTGACAGAGTCGATAGCAGATGTCAGCCTGGTCGCGGCTCTAGCTGGCCACCCAGGTCACTTGAGCTGTCAGTGTGCGATTACTGTGTGGGGAGCCATCAAGTCTAAAGTCTAGCGCAACAACCCTCATAGTCTTCAAGAACGGCAGCAGAACATTTCGGATGAGAGCGCAGCAAATCTAGCACTCCAGCTTCGATCCGGTTTCAGCAATTTGCTGACCAGAGCCAGAAAGCGCCAAGAGATGAACGGTGGTCACTTTCAACATGTGCTATAGTCAGATTAGTTTTCCTTTAGATTTGCTTTCCTCTGCTGAGTTTCTTTACATCCTGGAACTCTGTTCTCCGAGCCACTTTTATTTGCCCGATCCTGTACATGACTGATCTGTATCCAAACAACTGAGAAACATTTTTATACCACAAAATTATGCTGCTCATCAACTAACCGAAAAAATAAAGAGACAAATTAGAAAATAAATATTTTATTAAGAATTTTCTAAGTGCCATACCCGGAAACTCATTGACTGTAAGTGCGAATAAGAAACGTTTTATCAGTTGATTCTAGCAAAGAAGGAAAGAGCAACCAGAAGCCGTCAAGAACGCTATTTAATGAAACAAATAGTGCCGTTACCGATTTCGGACCGACAAGCTCATCTTCAGACGGATGTTCATATTTCTTTAACATTTATTGTGGTTTACATTAGTTGTTGGCCCTCTTAACCGACAAATAATGTAAACAATAAATGTAATACAAACATGATAAGCTATCTGAAGATGGACCTGTCAGTTCGAAACCAGTACGGCGTTGTTGATGTTGTTGTGGTCTTCAATCGAAGACTGCTTAGACGCAACTCTTGATGCTGATATGTTCTGTGCTGGTAGGCTCTTGATCGCCGAATAACTACTGTATCCTGCAGTTATTTCAGTGTGCTTACTCTATTAACCTCTTACTGTTCCTCTCAATTCTTACTCCACACACCTCACTCCATTACCAAAGTGACAACTCCTTGACGCCTCAGAATTTGTCCAATCAACCGATCGCTGCATTTAGTCAAGTTACTCCGTAAACTTCTTTTCTCCACAATTCTATTCAGTACCTCGTCAGAAGTTACATGATCCACCCAACTAATCATCATCATTCTTCTGTGGCACCATATTTCAAAATCTTCCATTATGTTATTGTCCGAAGAGTACATCGTGCACGTTTCAATTCCATACAAGGCTACACTCTAGGCAAATAACTTTAGAAAATACTTTCTCAAACGTAAATTTACGTTCGATCTAGGCAATTTTTTTAGAAACATTTTTCTTGGCATTGCCTGCCACGTTTTACACCCTCTATTCTCCGGCCATTATCAGTTATGTTAAAGCTCAAATAGCAAACTTCATCTACTGCTTTTAGTATCTCATTTCCTAACCTAACTCCTTCAGTATCATCTGGCTTGATCCGACTACAAGTCATTACCCTTGTTTTTCTTTTTTTGACGCTTCTCTTACATTCTCGTTTCAAGACGCTGTCCATTCCGTTCAACTATTCTTCCAAGTCCTTTGCTGTCTCTGACAGAATTATAATGTAATCGGCAGACCTCAAATTTTTTATTTCTTCTCCATGTATTTTAATTCCTTCACCAACTTTGTCTTTGGAATCCTGTATTACTTGCTGATTGCGAGGACTGAATAACATCGGGGACAGGCTGCAACACTGTCTCACTCCATTCTCGAGCACTGCTTCCCTATCATGCACTTTGACTGCTCTCTAGTTTCTGTACAATCTTTTGCTCCTTGTATTTTACCCTTCATGCCTTCATAGTTCCAAAGACTGTACGCTAGTAAACATTGTCATACTTCTCTCTAAATATGCAAGTGCTGTAAACATATATTTGCCTTTCCTTAATGTTGTGAATGTTGCAACTGAATGTCACTATTAATTCAGCCCTAACATCCACAGTAGCAGAAAACTGTTACCCTACTATAGTTCCATAGTGGCGACTGAGTTACGTCCGCAGCTCGTGGTCGTGCGGTAGCGTTCTCGCTTCCCGCGCCCAGGTTCCCGGATTCGATTCCGGGCGGGGTCAGGGTTTTTCTCTGCCTCGTGATGACTGGGTGTTGTGTGATGTCGTTAGGTTAGTTAGGTTTAAGTAGTTCTAAGTTATAGGGGGCTGATAACCATAGATGTTAAGTCCCATAGTGCTCAGAGCCATTTGAATCATTTGACTGAGTTACATGCATGCAAATAAACACTTGTCTGATAGGATGGCTCTATAACAAAGATATGGCAGCAAGAAATAACAAATAATATTTGTTAATAGTATGTTAGAAAATGGTTCATAAATTTGGTGCAAGGTGATGCGTGGCTCATGATGTTCTAAACCTTATATAATGATATCGAAAAATTTTGTTGGCTCTTGACAGTCTGTGATGATGTCCTTCTGACTGAACGTAATTACGCAGAGACTCTGGGTTGGTTCAAGTTCTCCATAAATAGCGACTGATAAGTCGGAAGGTAGTCGTCAGAGCACAGTATTACAATTAGGCGACAAAATACTTGTGATAGAGATATGCACATATAAAGATGGCAGTAGTATCACGTACAAAAGGTATAAAAGGGCAGTGCACTGGCGGGGCTGTCAATTGCACTCAGGTGACTCATGTGAAAAGGTTTTCCGACATGATTATGACCACACGAAAGGAAGTAACAGACCTTGAACACGGAATGGTAGTTGGACCTAGACGCATGGGCCATTCCATTTCGAAAACCGTTATGGAATTCAGTATTCCGAGATTCACAAAGCCAAGGGTGTGCTGAGAATACCAAATTTCAGGCATTACGTCTCACGACGAACAACGCAGTGGCCGACGGACTTCACTTAATGACCGAGAACAGCGGCGCTTGTGTAGATCAGTGCTAACAGACAAGCAACACTGCATTAAATAGCCACGATAATTAATAAGGGACGTACGACGAAGATATACGTTAGGGCAGCGCCGCTAAATCGGGCGTTAATGAGCTATGGCGCCAGACGATCGACGCCAGTGCCTTTGCTAACGGCATGACATCGCCTGCAACGGCTCTCCCGGTCTCGTGACCATTTCAGTTGGACCCTAGACAACAGGAAAACCGCGACCTTGTCAGATGAGTCCCGATTTCAGTTTGCAAGAGATGATGGTAGGGTTCGACTGTGGAGCAGAACCCACGCAGCCACGGACCCCGGGGGTTCAACAAGGTAGTGTTAAAGGTGATGGTGGATCCATAATGGTGCAGTCTGTGTTTACATGGAATGTCTTGGTACTCGGTAATATTCAGCTACATGTAGACAATTTGCAGCCATTCATGGACTTCATGTTCTCGAACCAACGATGAAATTGTTATGGATGGTAATTCACCATGCCACTGGGCCACAGTACTTTGCGAATGGTTTGAAGAAAATTCTGGACCGTTCGAACGCATGATTGGCCCAACTAGTTCATCCGACATGAATTCCATCGAGCAGTTATGGGACGTAATCGAGAAGTGAGTACGTGCTCAACATCCTGCACCAGCAACACTTTCGCAATTATGGAAGGCTATAGAGGCAGCATGGTTAGGTTTTTCTCTGGCGACTTCCATCGACTTGTTGAGTCCATGCCACGTCGAGTCGCCGCACTACGCCGGGCAAAAGAAGTTCCGACACGATATTAGGAGGTATCCCACGACTTTTGTCACCGCAGTGTAAGCTGACAGCAGGCATCGAACGGTACTGTTTAGCTGCTGTTTCGTGACTACGCAAGTGTGCGCATCGTTTCGTTTTATTGGTGCCTGCGCGGCGGAAGAATTTGCATGTCGGCCAGTATAAGGTGCGTGGTTGACAGCGTTCCCTGTTGACTGTCCACACTACCGGCGGACGCACGAGACGTGCTGGAGGAGGCGGTGCACAAACAGGAAGAGGTCTACTTTTGTGAGTAGCATCCGGACGCACCTGCGTGGAACCGAGAGGAGCCAGGCGAGTGGTTGTGCCTGTGTGTTGGCGGCGTCTCGTGGTACTTGTTGTGTATGTGTAGCTCGGTACACAACACCTAACCTATGTTGTAAGATACGTCGTGGGGTCTGTATTGCCCCATGTATCCATACATTTCTTCGGAATTCAAAAAACAGGAAGCCTGGTGAGCTGTCAACCGCAGTGCTTGATCCTCAAAATCTTCCATAACATAGTTGGCCACAATGGTAGATGGGAGACTTCCTATTGCGACACCACCGTGTTGTTTAAAATACTGATTATTAAATAAGAAATAGGTTGAAGTAGGTACATGTTTAAAAAATGCCCCAACGTCATTCTCAAACATGCTGCTTATAAGCTCTAATGAATCCTGTAGAGGCACTTTCGTAAATCATATGAATGTGATGGTCACATTTGTGTGAGAGGTGCCCCAATTGCGAAGTATGATATTTAGACAAATTAAGTAGGTGCTACTATGTCACTTACCATAGGGCAAAGAGGGAAAACATTTCTGTGGAAATTCGGTAGGCCTTACAGTGTTCTAGGCGCGCAGTCCGGAACCGCGCGACTGCTACGGTCGCAGGTTCGAATCCTGCATCGGGCATGGATGTGTGTGATGTCCTTAGGTTAGTTAGGTTTAAGTAGTTCTAAGTTCTAGGGGACTGATGACCACAGATGTTAAGTCCCATAGTGCTCAGAGCCATTTTGAACCTTACAGTGTTGGAGGAACTAGAGCCTGGTGGAGCAGGTCCTTGGTGGCTTTGGCCGTAATAGAACTCCTCTTGTGGAGATTTACAGTTTTTCTCCCAATCTTCACACATTCAGAGAGCAACTCTAGACCTTCTCCAGAGGAGTTTTATTCCGATTAACGACATCAATGGCCTGTGAAAAAAAGCTGTAGTCACCCCAAGACTGTACTGCCTGCCAGATATTCATACGATGAGTCTCCTCTTCGTCTGATAGTGATCAACACTGGAATTCCCACCCATTTCCTGGCTAAACGACTTATTTCGTTGTTGGGACCTCTAGTAGGCAGATGTGACCATCATATTTGGACTTTATAGGACATCCAAAGACGTGTGAACTAAAACCGCCAGATATTTTGGTTAGCTTTGATGTTGTATTTCTATTTAAAAAAGTACCTCTACAGGACTCATTAGATATTATCAGCAGAAAGTTTAAAAAGACATTGTGGCATTGTATAAATATGTGCTTACCTGAAGTTATGTCTTATTTAGTAACCATTTTGAACAAGTTAATGTTGTCGCCGTAGGAAGTCCTCTGTGTCCCATGGTTCACTCCTATTTTATGGGAGACTCTGTTTAAAATACACTGCAGGTGGATAGTCTCCAACTTTCCTGCTTCTGGGGGTATGCAAATTACACATTTCTGGTGTGGCCCCACGGAACTGAGTCATTACCTGTGTTCCTTCAGCATCTAACCTCGCTCAATGCCCATATTCAATTAGCCATGGAAGTGGAAATAGATGGCACCTTACCAAACCTGGGTCTAATCGTCCGATGGTACGCTGGAACGTAGTGTCTGCCATAAAACGACTCACACAGAGTAATATTTGCAGGCCGCAAGCTGTCATCAACCTGCACAACGCGGTAGTGTCTCACGTTCTCTGGTATACATAACAGGTGGTCTCACATACCGAAAGCCTGCCTGGTGAGCTATAAGAACTATGAACGGTGTTCCAACAGAAATGTTATTCTGTTAGACAGGTACGCATTGCGTTCCTATCAAAGTGAGTTCAATGTAGGGGTGTAAATGAATATGTGGAGGCAAACAATGGAACGGCGTATTGCCGCATTTTTACAGCACATCTTCAATAATACAAAGAATGCTCAAGAGACATGACGGCTAGTGTGTTTTCCGTCCACCGCCAAAACTGATGAATTTGTTGTGGTCGCTCAAAGACAATCTTGACCTTAAAAGATGTGGCGCATATAGGTCTCATACCAGCGTGGGAAATCTTAAAGTGGACAGATATTTCGAACCGTGTAAGAACGTTGTGTTAAACACCATCGTCACACACCATGGGCTGGCCAACCTGATAAATCAGCGCTACTGGAGCATTGCCTGAACACGGGGCATGACATGTTTTACGAGAAGACTGTGAGGATGCCATACATATCAGTACGGCAGGCAGTCGTATCAACAGGGATGCACGTTCAAAATGGTTCAAATGGCTCTGAGCACTATGGGACTTAACTTCTTAAGTCATCAGTCCCCTAGAACTTAGAACTACTTAAGCCTAACTAACCTAAGGACATCACACACATCCATGCCCGAGGCAGGATTCGAACCTGCGACCGCAGTGGTCGCGCGGTTCCAGACTGTAGCGCCTAGAACTGCTCGGCCACTCCGGCCGGCCGGGGATGCAGGTTTTCAACTCAACACTGCCTGGAATTCAGCGAGGGCTGCCACTAAATAAAAACAGGAGAATGAAGAACCTCCGATTCATGACCGAACGCAGTGCATTGTTAAGGTTTAATTCAACTTTTACCCACAGCAGCGTTCGGTAGCACAGTCATTGCCTAATGCACACGCTCGAAAGACCTCTCTTCAGCTCGCGGTAGCGGCACTATGAGCACCGCTTTCATGCAACTATGAGCCTCTCCCCTCGCATATGTATTTCTTGCTCCTGGCCTGATAAATTTCGACGGCGTCACGCGATTATCATTAAACGCATCGTGCAGAAATATCAGCAACTGCTACCACCTCTAGCGATGCACAATGCTATCCGGCGGTAAACCTGAAAAGTTTATTTACAACAGATCAGGAAAGCCCGGAAAGTTACAACTTTTAATTTGTTTGAAGCCATGGACTAAAAATATCGGTTTTCTAAAAAATTGGAGGAAGAAACTTTTTCTGCCAAGTACCTTAATAATGAGGCACTAGAGAGAATAAAAGTGCCGGCCGAGCGGTTCTAGGCGCTTCAGTCTGGAACCGCGCTACCCCTACGGTCGCAGGTTCGAATCCTGCCTCGGGAATGGCTGTGTGTCATGTCCTTAGGTTAGTTAGGTTTAAGTAGTTCTAAGTTCTAGGGGACTGATGTCCTCAGATGTTAAGCCCCATAGTGGTCAGAGCCATTTTTTGAGAATACAAGTACGGAATTACAGCATTAGGCTTTTAGCTAGTAGAATTGCAGTCAACAAAAATATTTCCCACATCTTCTAAAATTGAGAACCCCAGAGGGAGTAACAACTTGGCACCAAGTTCAAGCGCCTCATACTGACGCATTATCGAAACACTTTCCTCGTGGTTTTGCATCTGGCTCGAGTCTAGCGTCATGCAACGAAGTACCGAGAGCACAACAGCACTGAAAGCACGTTTTGTGAATAAGTGGCAGTTTGACTGCTTTCGGCTTCGAATCTTCATTTATCGCTGATACATTGACATGCACATCCTCTGTGTTAGAACGCATTAGCGAGTTCTTTTTCGGTGTTGGAAATTCGACACACGATACTGGTTTACACTCCTTAGTCTGTCGTATACTCGTTCATGACGGGCTGATGCTACTATTCTGCGATAGTTAAAGGGAGGGCATATTATTCGCACATACAACATCAGTGAGCTGTTTGTCATTTCCAGGGAGGAGGCAGACCGTCTGAGGCGCGTAGGCAGTAAGCTTGAATGTGAGGAGTACGTTAGAGAGATGGATGTGTGCGAACGCCGGCGCGGTAGCCACCTGTTGAATGCAGCGTGGCGTCCTTTGTACGGCTCACCTCACCGTATCGACAGCGCATTTTGTACTTCATGGAAACGCCTCGAACATCTCGTGTGAATAATACCAGCAAGCTTTTGTCCAAATGCGGCATTGTTTCTAGTTGCGGACATTGGATGTCGTACTGATCGAACTTCGTGATACAGCGGCTGCCAGATGTGTAGTAGCATTTCTACCTCGAACGTTACTGGAAGGGTAGTGCGTTGCGTTTCGTGTTCACGATGTAGAAAATGTTTACATAATTCTCGCACCAAAATAAATAATGATGTTACCTTATTAAGATCCCATGTTTTTCCAGAGCTTTTGATGTACGAACGGACTTTAAAAAAGTAATTACAAACTATTCTACCCGGCCAAGTAACGTTTATTGAATGTTGCCCCGCACTTCAAAGTAACACAGATATATGTCACTATTTTTCAACACAGTCACGTAGTCTCTGCAAACAACATTCGGAACGTTCTAGCCATCGTTCAATTCCTCGACGACAGAAAACCGCTCTTCTGCCAAGCAGCCATTAGAAAACCGCTGTGTGAACGTTCTCATTTCTGGAAAACCTCCTTCCTTCATATGTTCCTTCCGTCTAGTGAAAGGATGGAAATCACATGGTGCAACATACAACCCACGTCACCAACATCTATGGGGCCAAATTTTTGGCATCACTTAACTACGGCTGTACTCGAAGTTGCATTTGGACCACGTATCGTTACAATTTCATTGTGAATCCGTGTGAAATTTAGGTGTTTTTCTCACAAGTTCGGTACTGTCCCCTGTAGCCCAACTTTGGCGTACGTCTCCAGTAGCAGAGCCATTTCACTCCGACGCAGTGATGCGTATGTTAAGCGTACCACAGGAGAACTGTCTGTGCAGGAAACCCGTAACATTTACTCTCTTCTGACAATGCTCCGCTCTTATGGCACAGTGATCATGCTTTTGGTCGACATACACAACTCTCTTTCTGAACTACCTTACCTATGACACATCTTATGAACGCCGTCGATGTTGGCCTCTTCTTGGCAAAGTATCAGTTCTTTTTATCACTTCGGGCCTCTCGACAAACTGAATCGACAGGATCCTGCTCCTTCCTGCATACCAGGCATAAAAGACAATTGTTTAAAACGTACAACAGTGGTGATGGGGAAGTCGAGGTGAAAATTCTACATGGGACACTTGCAGCCTGTCAAGCGAGAAACAACCTCAAATTGGCCTATAAAAACCAGTTAAGCGACAGATCATGTGACGATGACAAATGCACTCTGGCCTCCACAGACGAATACTTCCGTAGTGATGCTGTGCAAAAAATAGAGACTTGCCCAAACAGACAATGTGGTGCCAGTCCTGTGTCCATTGCAGTGGCTGGGTGCACCACTGTCAGAGTACCTCTTTCTGCTGCCACTTTAAGGAACCTGGAACAATGGTCACTGCGCTGACAGTTCGTGGTGCTTCATATATCGTATCCCTTTTCGTGTGTATACTTGTGTTGCTAAAAACAGGCCTATATCCTAACACAGCATATGGGACGTGACTGTAATTCTCCACGGTCGAGGGAATAATACGTGCGTTCTGTAGTGCACCCCACGCCGGACAGCTAAGATCCTGCATGGCGTTGAGTGCGCCCCTCCAGAAACCATCGATTCCTTAACTGCGTGACAGTCATAGTATTCCGATTAACAGCAGCAGAAATATAGAACTATAACAGGAGTTCTGAAGTCTTGATTAGTCACGAACCTCCTACTCTTGAATTCTGAGGGGTGTTAGACGTTTCTCATTGTTACGTGAGGAATAACACGATATTCTCACAAACAGCCATCTGTCAAATAGGATTCTGAATGAGAAAGCAGAGTAATCTATCCTTCTGAACGATACTTAGACGGAGTTATTCCCATCTACTTTCAGCGGTTGCCATAAGATGGTAATCATAGGTTTATTCATGTGTACTAGAATTCGTTCCAGTTTGACATTTTTGCAAGCCGTCTTCATGCTGTTGCAATTTTAATTGGCAGTAGAATAATTTGTCTATAAATTGCGGATTTTTAGGCAGCTTTAAACTCTACAGTTATGTTGTAGGTATACAGGGAGTGAACAAAAATATGGAAACACCACTAACAAAACACATTAACCTGTAGGGCAACCGTTGACATTCAAAAGAGCACCCAGTCTTCTCTGAACGGTTAAATTCAGGTACTGTTCGGCTTTCAAGGGATTCTTATACCATTATTACTGCAAATAAGTGAACGGTTCAGGTGGCGATTTTGGAGGGGGATAGCGACCACGCACCCCTCTCCAAAGTACATCACAAAGGCTTAATAATATTGAGCTCCGCTGACTGTGGTTGCCAGCGGAGATGCTACAATTCATTAAAATACTCAGAAAGCCAATTTTGAATGATGCGAGCTCTGTGAACAGGGGCCCTGTTGTCTTGGAACACAGGATCACCATTGGGGACCGAATACTGTACCATAGGATGGACCTGATCAGCCAGAATGGTCACATAACCATTGGCAGTAATACGACCCAGCAGATTAACCATGGTCCCATGGTATACCATGATATAGTTGCCCAAACCAACACCGAAGCCCTTCCGTGTTTCACTCTTGGGGCATAAACTCTTCCAGAAATTGGAAACAATGTGGAACAAGACTCATCCCACAAAATTGCGCTCTTCCATTACTTTGTAGTCTAGGTTTTATGGTATTGACACTACGTCTACGTGTTATGGGCGTTTGAATCTCTGATGAGTGGTTTTCGAATTCCAGCTCATCAAGCGGTTCACTGCCTATGGAGCCCCTTTCGTGTTATTTCGGTGCTGAAAAAGTTCGCGAGTGAGTCATTCAGTTCATCAACTACTTCTGCAGCTGGTGTAGTGAATGCAGGACTGGGACCCTGCGTATTCGGCCACCACACTCACGGATGTGCTTCGCAGACCATGAACCTTGTCTGCCTTACCTCGTGAGGTTGTTTGTCAACGGAAGTGTCGCTGATCTGTTTACCGTGAAGCCATCTGCATTCCAACACAGAATCTGAGTGTGCAAGCCGCGCCGATACTGGGCGTGTAGAAAAATGGCTCTGAGCACTATGGGACTTACCTTCTGAGGTCATCAGTCCCCTAGAACTCAGAACTACTTAAACCTAACTAACCTAAGGACATCACACACATCCATGCCCGAGGCAGGATTCGAACCTGCGATCGTAGCGGTCGCGCGTTTCCAGACTGTAGCTCCTAGAACCACTCGGCTACCCCGGCCGGCACTTGGCGTGTAGGTCGCGTTTAATAGTGCTGCTGTCACACGGATCTATTTGTGCCCGCGTGGTTGCGTGTCCACGTAACACCAAGCTTGTATCCTCCGCTGACGGTTACTTAGGTCACTGCTCAGCCTCTCGACGGCCAGTTCAGGTTCAGGCTCCAGGTTGACCACTAGCCGTCCTCGAACCTATGACTCAGACCACAACTCCTGTCACTGCTGCTACCCATTAGTGAGTGCCGTCTCGTGCCTGCTTCATGATCATAGCTGTTGGACGCCGTCAGCCACTCCATAAGGCCCCAATTCACTGGATCTGCTTCTCTACTGCCCACGATTGTCGGCTTAGCGGCTTAATGGGACCGTGGCGCTATGAATCCATGGCAGCTCCCTGCTCATTGCAGCTTCCGTCGTAGTGGGTACTCTGTATGCATTGTCACAGCTGTACTAATGATGTGACCCTCCTGCTCTAAATCTGTACTGCGTTGGTTCATGGCTGATAAACAGTCCTTATTCCAACTCATAAATATCAAATACAACCTTGGAACACCAGTCGACCAAGGTCTTATTAGTCACAAAATCCTCTTCAAAATCGCCCGTCACGATCACTCGACGCACACTTTCGTCCACGTTCTGACTTAGCGCACGATGTTTTTCCGCTCTCCCTGTACGCGACATAAGTCTTCGATATGGAGCCTCTTGAAACGCCAAATACTTCGGCTTCATTGGTTATGGAAGCACCCACCATACAAGACCAAAATTTTGGCCACGTTAGATTTCACTTAGCTCCGACATAATACACTCATAACACTATTCTGATCCAAAATGTGACTTGACACGTGTTTAGGAATTGCAAAGGTGCCGTTACGGTCAAATACCACAGCCCAACCTGCAGACTTGGCCGGCGTCTGGATTTATGTTCAAGGATGCATTTATCGCGGTGTTTCCGTATTTTTGTCCAATCCCTCTCATTGAATTTCTCCGTGCACTTTGAAGCAAATATCGGCCATGTTAGTGATTGATCTTGGTCGAAATTGTGCGGCCGCGCAATGAATAGATTCTGTGGGTTGGGACTACAATCTGTGTATCACTATATTTGTGGTATCTATGGGACCCACCCTACAAAACATGATCCCTATATAAGCTTTTAACATTGCTCACAACGAAAGTAAATACGACTGTGACCTTACTTGGTCAGTCTACAGCTCTGTACTATCTTTAAGTCTCTTGTCTTCCCCATTCCTACATACATGGCCAATGAGTATATCCAGATTCTGGCGCATTGCAAAAATAATTTAAAGTGATAACGTGGTCTAAATCCTCTTGTCTTCCTCCATTCCCGATTATACTTTTCTTTTGGTCGAGTGGAGTATTTAGCGAACTTTTCACCCATCACTTACCAACCTGTAGAGTTTCAAGAACTCTGTTATGTGTATTATATTTCATTCTGTAATACACATAATATACTTCATTCAGCCTCCCCCCCCCCCTCCCCATGAACCGTGGACCTTGCCGTTGGTGTGGAGGCTTGCATGTCTCAGCGGTACATATAGCCGTACCATAGGTGCAGCCACAACGGAGGGGTATTTGTTGAGACGCCAGACAAACATGTGGTTCCTGAAGAGGGGCAGCAGCCTTTTGAGTAGTTGCAGGGGCAACAAAATCAAATGGTTCAATTGGCTCGGGGCACTATGGGACTTAACATCTGAGGTCATCAGTCCTCTAGAACTTACAACTACTTAAACCTAACTAACCTAAGGACATCACACACATCCATGCCCGAGGCAGGATTCAAACCTGCGACCGTAGCAGTCGCACGGTTCCAGACTGAAGTGCCTAGAACCGCTAGGTCACCACGGCCGGTGCAAGGGCAACAATCTGGATGATTGACTGACTGACCTGGCCTTGTAACATTAACCAAAGCGGCCTTGCTGTACTGGTACTGCGAACTGCTGTAAGCTAGAGGAAACTGCAGCCGTAATTTTTTCCGATGGCATGCAGCTTTACTGTATGGTTAAATGATGATGGCGTTCTCTTGGGTGACATATTCCGGAAGGAAAAACAGTCCCACATTCGGATCTCTAGGTGAGGACTACTCATCAGGACGTCGTTATCAGGACAAATAAAACTTTCGTTATACGGATCGGAGCGTGGAATGTCAGGTCCATTAATCGGGTAGGTAGGTGAGAAAATTTAAAAAGGGAAATGGATAGGTTAAAGTTAGATATGGTGGGAATTAGCGAAGTTCGGTGTCAGGAGGAACAAGACTTCTGGTCAGGTGAATACAGGGTTGTACATAGAAAATCAAATGGAGTAATGCAGGAATAAGTTTAATAATGGATAAAACAACGGCAGCGCGTGTAACCTATACGAACAGCATAGTGAACGCATTGTTGTAGCCAAGATAGACACATATACCACGCCTACCACAGTAGTACAAGTTTATATGCCAATTAGCTCTGCAGACGACGAAGAGATTGAAGAAATGTATGATGAGCTAAAACGAATTATTCATATAGTGAAGGGAGACAGAAATTAAATATCCATGGGGGACTGAAATTCCGTAGTGGGAAAAGGAAGAGAAGGAAAAGTTGTAGATGAATGTGGAATGGGGATAAGGAATGAAAGAGGAATCAGCCTAGTAGAATTTTGTACAGAGCCTAACTTAATCATAGCTAACACTTGGTTTAAAAATCATTAAAGAAAGTTATATACGTGGAAGAGGCCTGGAGACACTGGAAGGTTTCAGATAGATTAGATAATAGTAAGACAGAGATTTAGGAACCAGGTTCTAAATTGTAAGATATTTCCAATGGCAGATTTAGAATCTGACCACAACTTATTGGTTATGAACTGTAGATTAAAACTGAATAAACTGCGAAAAGGTGGGAATTGAAGGAGTTGGGATCTGGATAAACTGAAAGAACCAGATGTTGTCGAGAGTTTCAGACAGAGCATTAGGGAACGATTGACAAGAATGAGGGAAAGATATACAGTAGAAGAAGAACGGGTAGCTTTGAGAGGGGAAATACACTACCGGCCATTAAAATAGCTACACCACGAAGATGACCTGCTACAGACGCGAAATTAAACCGATAGGAAGAAGATACTGTGATATACAAATGATTAGTTTTCAGAGCCTTCACACAAGGCTGGCACCGGTGGCGACACCTACAACGTGCTGACTGGTGGAAAGTTTCCAACCGATTTCTCATACAGAAACAGCAGTTGACCGGCGTTGCCTGGTGAAACGTTGTTGTGATGTCTCGTGTAAGGAGGAGAAATGCGTACCGTCACGTTTCCGACTTTGATAAAGGTCGGTTTGTACCCTACCGCGATTGCGGTTTATCGTTTCGTAACATTGCGGCTCGCGTTGGTCGTGATCCAATGACTGTTAGTAGAATATGGAATCGGTTGGTTCAGGAGGGTAATACGGAATGCCGTGCCGGATCCCAACGGCCTCGTATCACTAGCAGTCGAGATGACAGGCATCTTATCCGCATGGCTGTAACGGATCGTGCAGCCACGTCTCGATCCCTGAGTCAACAGATGGGGACGTTTGCAAGACAACAACCATCTGCACGAACAGTTCGACGACGTTTGCAGTAGCATGGAATATCAGCTCGGAGACCATGGCTGCGGTTACACTTGACGCTGCATGACAGACAGGAGCACCTGCGATGGTGTACTCAGCGACGAACCTGGGTGTACGAATGGCAAAACGTCATTTTTCGGATGAATCCAGGTTCTGTTTACAGCATCATGATGGTCGCATTCGTGTTTGGCGACATCGCGGAGAACCCACATTGGAAGCGTGTATTTGTCATCGCCATACTGGCGTATCACCTGGCGTGATGGTATGGGGTGCCATTGGTTACACGTCTCGGTCACCTCTTGTTCGCATTGACGGCACTTTGAACAGTGGACGTTACATTGCAGATGTGTTACGACCCGTGGCTCTACCCTTCATTCGATCCCTGCGAAACCCTACATTTCAGCAGGATAATGCACGACCACATGTTGCAGGTCCTGTACGGGCCTTTCTGGATAAAGAAAATGTTCAACTGCTGCCCTGGCCAGCACATTCTCTAGATGTCTCACCAACTGAAAACGTCTGGTCAATGGTGGCCGAGCAACTGGCTCGTCACAATACGCCAGTTACTACTCTTGATGAACTGTGGTATCGTGTTGAAGCTGCATGGGCAGCTGTACCTGTACACGCCATCAAAGCTCTGTTTGACTCAATGCCCAGGCGTATCAAGGTCGTTATTACGGCCAGAGGTGGTTGTTCCGGGTACTGATTTCTCAGGATCTATGCACCCAAATTGCGTGAAAATGTAATTACTTGTCATTTCTAGTATAATATATTTGTCCAATGAATACCCGTTTATCATCTACATTTCTTCTTGGTGTAGCAGTTTTAATGGCCTGTAGTGTAGTAAAGGCAGCAGAAGATCAAATAGATAAAAATACAAGGGCTAGTAGAAATCCTAGGGTGACAGAAGAGATACTGAATTTAATTGATGAATGGAGAAAATACAAAAATTGCCGTAAATGAAATAGGCAAAAAGGAATGCAAACGTCTCAAAAATTAGATCGACGGGAACTGCAAAATGGATAATCAGGGATAGCTAGAGGACAAATGTAAGGATGTAGAGGCATATACCACTAGGGGTAAGATACATACTGCCTACAGGAAAATTAAAGAGATCTTTGGAGAAAAGAGGACCACTTGTAAGAATTTCAAGAGCTCAGATGTAAAATCAGTTCTAAGCAAAGAATGAAAAGCAGAAAGATGGAAGGTATATATAGAGGGTTTATACAAGGGTGATGTACTGAAGAGCGATATTATGGATATGGACGAGGACTTGGATGAAGATGAAATTGGAGATACGATAGTGCGTGAAGAATTTGACAGTGAACTGAAAGACCTAATTCGAAACAAGGCCCCGGGAGTACACAACATTCCATTTGAACTACTCATCTCGTTGGGAGAGCCAGCCATGACGAAACTCTACCATCTGGTAAGCAAGATGTATAAGACAGACAAATAGCTTTAGACTTCAGGAAGAAAGCAGGTGATCACGGGTGTGAAAGATACCGAAGAATCAGTTTCAAAATCACGGTTGCAAAATAGCGTACTAAGACGAATTCTTTACAGACGAATGGAAATACTGATAGATGCCAATCTCGGGGAAGATCAGTCTGGTTTGCGCAGAAATGTTGGAACACACGAGGCAACATTGAACCTACGACTTAACTTAGAAGATAGGTTAACAAAAGGCAAACCTTCGTTTCTAGTATTTGTAAACCTAGAGAAGGTTTTTGACAATGTTGACTGGAATACTCTCTGTTGAGTGGTACTTAAGTAAATAAATTAGTGAAATCAAAGTGAACTAGAAATTAGAATATAAATGGAAAACTTGGTTTAGTTTGGAGAGTTACATACTGGCTCACAGCGGGCCGAACAGCAGAGACAATGACCGTGAAGTCAGCAAGTTCCACATAAGCGGGCGCTGTCGATTCAGCCGTCAGAGCATCGCCCGACCGGCTCACGTGTTTCTCAGTTGCCGCATGTGAGCAAAGGCCCTCACCTACATCCCAAGAGCCAATGACCGACGTTAAGAAGATTCTTCGAGAAGCTTTTCAACGTGACAGAAGAGGCAATGACCGGCTCACGTGTTTCTCAGTTGTCGTATGTGAGCAAAGGCCCCTCGCCTACATTCCAAGAGCCAATGACCGACGTTAAGAAGAATCTTCGAGAATCTTTTCAACGTGACAGAAGAGGCAATGGCCGTGAAGTCGTTCACCTCCAGTAAACTGAAGTGAATAAATACGCGAGACGCAGTGGGCCCGACAGATGTAGATGAAGATGTAGATGAAGACGAGAGGAAGACGAAGGCGAAGACGGAGACGAAGACGGAGACGAGCGACGAAGAAGACGAAGAAGAAGCGTAGCAGTTGTTTTAAGTTAGTTTCGGTGCTAAAGATCGTCACGCAAGAAGAGACTACATCATGCACAGACGCACCGAGTCCGCCGCTGTAATGGAATAGCAAGCAGCAGCCTCAGTGTCAGAAGAAGAAGTTAAAAGGTATTTTGAAGTCTGATTTTACATACCCGGGTGACTCGTGAGGACGGGAAGGAGACGGCCTCACTTCAGCAGTCACCTGTGAGCTGGGATGAAGACCTGACAGCCGAAGACTGGCAAGCGGGAGTCCGTGGTTCGAGTCCGGGACACTGGCCTTCCCCCGCCGCGCCGCTCTGCTGGCCGACGCACAACACACGCGGCCGCTTAGAGAAGAGAAACACTGGGACGCCACATTCAAGGTATCACCATCCGATGCACGACGCCGCTCGCAATAATTAAACAGGCCACCTCGCGCTGCGCGTCTCCGGTCAGCTGGGCGAGACGGCGACACGAGATACACACCGCTACGCGTAATCAGACGCCGCCGCCGCCGCCGCCGCCGCCGCTGCCGCAGCAGAAGGCTACGCAAACGACACGGCTGCCGCTCTCCGAACCAGAACGTCCAGTAAGATAACAGTTGTACGAAACTTTCAATAAAAGTTATCTTATGTATAAAATGATGTTTCATTCGACCTCATACCCGAGCCAAGGAAGAACCCACCCTGCCCACATTTTGTAAGAGAGAAAAGTTTATTTATTTAATATTTTCACCCTGACAGAATGCTTGAGAATGCTCATCCTGACAATTGACAGCATCAAAAGAGAAAACCCAGTTACATTGAGTGACAGAAGTGTCACATTTAGTAACCACAACTGTTACATTTGATGTCAGAAGCCGTGGTAGTTGTTACATTTGGTGTCAGAGAAAACCCCTTGGCTCAATATGAGGTGTGAATGACAGTCACTAACGGTCCACAGTTAGTATTGTTTAATGTGTGAAAGGATAGAGGTTTGCATAGCAGTCGTAATATTTTCTTTATTTAGAAGTGTATTCTCTCTCATAATTTTAAGAGTTTGTCGAAAATATTTAAACTTCTTTTTCATTCAGTGTGGTAAGATTGTGTAACTAACAGTTTGTAAAATGATGACACGAAATCGTACAAAGTCAGAGTCAGCACCACAAGCGGTTTCTACTGAGGAAGCTATTCAGAGCTTAGTTAATCAAATAGCACAGCTTAAAAATGATAATAATGCATTATTTAAACAGTTGTGTGAGGTTAGGCAAACCAGTTCAGTCCCTCCTACCCTAGATTCCTCAGCAGCAGCCTTGGTAACTCCTTTTTCAGGTAAACCTGGCGAAGACATAACAGCCTTTTTTGATGATTTAGTAGCAGCTGCAAAGTTAGGATCATGGTCAGATGAACAGCTCTTACAAATGACAAAGTTAAGATTGCTAGGAGAGGCTAAAGCACACGTATTATACCATGAAGAATTACGGAATGCTCCAACATTTGAGGAATTGAAGAAAGGATTAGTTAAACGTTTTCAAAAACAGAACAGCTGTAGATTTTATAGAGAAAAATTACACACTATCACTCAGAAGCAAAACGAGTCATTAGAAAGCTTTGTAGATAGGATTAGAAAAGTTAATATTAACACCTATCAGTTGACAACTAGTGATGAAGCAAATAAAGTTATTTTACAAGAAGCAGAAGATAGAGCTCTAGATACATTTTTACGTGGGTTACCTCCTGAAACGTCCCGTCGTGTCAGGGCAGAGTTTCCTAAGAATTTAGCAGAAGCTGTATCTGTGGCGACAGCTTTTGAAGAAATTGACATTGCCACCAGATACAAGGAGAAGCGAAATGTATTTTCAGCAGGAGTACGATGTTTTAGGTGCAATCGACAGGGCCATATAGCAAAAAACTGCAGACAACCTAAATGCACTAATTGTCAAAGAATAGGTCACACATTCAAGGAATGCAGGTCTAAGAAAGTTTTTGGAAATAGAAATCAGTTAAACTCAAACGGGAATGTCGGAGCCGCCGCCAGGCGTTCCCAATAAAATTTCATGCCATTAAGGCGAATGTGAAGGCGGAATGCTGGTTATCTGCTACCATACGGGATAAAGAGGCAAGGATACTGGTGGATACAGGCGCAAACGTATCAGTAGTGAGTAGTGAATGCATTGGAGAAAAGAAATATGACCCTCCAAGGTATAGATTGAGTGGAGTAGGAGGAGGTACAGTGAAGTCATTAGGATGTACATCATTGATTTTCTATATTCACGGTGTACAATTTCAAGAAGATGTAGAAGTGGTAACAAAGATAACTGACGGGTACGACGCGATCCTAGGGTTGGATTTCCTGAATAAACATCACGCTAAAATTGACCTCAGACAGCAAACTGTAGAACTTAGCGGAATAGTATTTCAGCTAGGTGACACCGCTGCAAAGGGCCCTCTGCCGCAAGATTTCCCTAACCGGAAGGCGAAATCAACTACACTGCGTGCAACGTCCTTGAAGGTTGATTCGCGGGATCAGATACCATCTGGCTCAGGAAAACTTCTCTGGATGACCGTTGACCTCGAGGTACCTACAGATACAATATGTCTAATAGAGCCACTAGAGGAAAATGAGGAATTAGATGTATCACATTGTTTTGTACGTAGAAGTGTTGTACGGGTTCAAGACGTTGAGGGAGAAAGAAAAGTACCGGTACATATTGACAATTTCGGAGTGGAGGACAAAGAGTTGCATAAGGGAATATTAGTAGCTACAGTCAGTACTTTTGAAGAAGAAGATTTTATTTGGTCAGATATTAATGATGGTCAGAAACCAGACGCCTATAAAACCGCATTACGCCAGAAGATTGAGCATTTGCAAGGAAAGGATAGAGACACGATAGAAGCAGTTTTAGTTGAGTTTCAAGATTTATTTAATGCAGAAGGTCCACTGCCAGCAACAGATATCACACAGCATAGGATCCCAACAGGAAATAGCCCCCCAGTTTATAGAAAGCCTTATAGAGTTGCGCATCACTTACAGCCAGTACTGGATGAATTTTTAGAACAGCATCTAAAAGATGGAATCATAGAATATTCTGATTCGCCTTATAATTCAAATATTGTAATTATTCCAAAGAAGTCTCCCGACGGTACGAAACGATATAGATTTTGTTGTGACTACAGACACCTTAACAAACAAACTATCTCAGATGTTTATCCTCTTCCAAACATTACAGATATCATTGACAGTTTAGGTAACAGTAAATACTTTTCAACAATCGATTTACGTAGCGGATATCATCAATTGGAAGTTGCACCTGAAGATAGGCATAAAACAGCATTTTCTACCCCTGCAGGCCACTGGCAATTTAAAAGAATGCCTTTCGGTTTGAAAAATGCACCAGCAACTTTTCAAAGACTACTCGATGGAGTATTGCGAGGACTAAAAACTCAGCAATGTTGTGTATATCTAGACGATATTATTGTATTCTCCAAAGACATTAATGAACATGCTGTGCGTCTGCGTAATGTTTTTCAGAGACTTAGAAAAGCTAAATTAACATTAAATATGGAAAAATGTAGTTTTGCATTGACAGAGGTTACATACCTAGGGCATGTCATTAGTGAAAAAGGAATTAGAACAGATCCTCGATTAATTTCGGCAGTTAAGGACTTCCCAACACCACAACGCGTTAAGGAAGTACAAAGTTTCATTGGTCTCGCATCGTATTACCGAAAATATGTTCAAAATTTTGCTGAAATTGCCCGACCCTTAACCCAATTATTGAAAAAGGGTGCAAAATTTCATTGGTCTGAAGATTGTGAATCAGCATTTCAAACCCTTAAAGATAAGTTAACACACAGTCCAGTATTAGCCTACCCAGATTATAATAAAGAATTTATTTTATCCTGTGACGCAAGTGGTCATTCAGTAGGAGTTGTTTTGAGTCAGAATATTAGTGGCGCGGAACACCCCATAGCCTACGCTTCGAGACAACTAACAACAGCAGAAAGAAATTATTCCACAACAGAGAAAGAATTGTTAAGTGTTATTTATGGTATCAAATACTTTAAATGCTACTTGTATGGTAGGAAATTCAAGGTCATTACAGACCACGCAGCTTTAAAATGGTTGCTTGGGTTAAAGGATCCATCTAGTCGTCTCACGCGTTGGGCCCTATGTCTTTCCGAAATGGATTTCGAAGTTATCCATAAACCAGGCAAAAAACACACGAATGCAGATTGTCTAAGTCGGAAAATAGCACTTTTGGAAGCAACAGGCCGAGATACTGAGGACTGGAGAAAGGCACAAGATGAGGATACAGATTGCAAAAAATACGCATCTCAAAAACAATTTTGCTTTGAAGATGGTGTATTATGCCGTAAAACAAAACTTGGACCGCGAATTGTTGTTCCCCAACACCTTAGACAAGAAATAATGGCAGAGGCCCACGATCATATCCTTGCAGGACACGGTGGACAGCGGACAACCGAAAGACGTGTAGCAGAGCGATTTTGGTGGCAAACCAGAAAGCAGGATGTTGCGCAGTACGTTCGCAATTGCATTGCGTGCGCACAACGAGCTGAACTTTCTCGTTCAAAAATACCCTTACAGAGGCTCCCCGAGGCTTCATGTCCATTTCAAATCTGCGGAGTGGATCTCTACGGGCCATTTCATAAAACACCTGCTGGTAATAAGTATGTTCTTACAATTATAGATCACTTTTCACGCTATCTAGCTATGGTGAGTCTCCCAGATCAGCAAGCAAATACAGTTGCCCAAGCTTTAGTTAACAACTGGATACTTAAATTTGGCGTACCTGAAGCTATTATCACAGATCAGGGATCTAATTTTATGTCTGAACTAATGAAACAGCTATGCCACTTACTAAAAATACGCAAATTACGCACAACTCCGTTACACCCTCAGTGCAACGGACGCACAGAAAGAGTTCATCGGACAATTGGCAAGATGCTTAGTTATTATATTAACGAACAACATTCTAATTGGGATACGTATTTACCAATAATCGTGTCGGTATACAACGCCAAAACGCATGAAGCAACTGGCATGTCACCTTATGAAGTGGTTTATGGGAGAAAAATGCCGTCCCCTTTTGATGTAATCAGGCAGAAAAACGGAAAAGTCGGAGAAACAGTAAGAGATTTCAGTCGAATGATGAAAGATGTATGGAAAAAGGTTCAAAAATCTAATACAAAGGCTTTGGAACGACAGGAAAGATTAGGTAATACCCAAGCTAAATATCCAAATTACAAAATCGGTCAGTGGGTTATGCTTTCAGCTCCATACGTTGCGAAAGGAAAAACAAAGAAATTTGTAACAAACTACAGAGGTCCTTATCAAATTATTGAGATCACGTCACCAGTCAACGTTAAATTGCAACTGCCCACCAGAACTACTGTTGTGCATGTAAGTCGTTTAAAACCTTTTAAGGGCGCTCCAGATGTAATTCCTTCAACAGTAGTGTCTGCTTTTCCGAAGGGTGGAGGAAGTTCACGAAGAGGAAAAAGAGTGGCCACGCCAGCACAACATACAGACATGCCACCATACGAGTACAATCTTCGACCAAGACTGCGAATGTCCTAGTGGAATCGCAGTAGACTGTGGATAGTATACATATGTAAATAATTAATAAATGATAATGGTTTATTTTTTAAGAAAAAAAAAAGTTGAACGTAGAAACATGTAGATCTTGTAGTTAACAATGTATTCCTTCTTTTCTTTATTTTTGTTTTTACTAGGTTGGTAGGTCCATAACCATGTTGTTTGCTTTTTCAGGTAACGCCTCTAGCATAATGGACAACTACATTGTGACTGTACTGCTCATCATAATTGCATTATTGACTAATACGAGCAACGGATTACAGATCAACCAGTTGATGAGTGGTGTAATTTTTGTAAAACAGGGTACTGTAATTTTGACCAATCACAAGTGGACTATTTCATTAGAGTATAATTTATGGGCCTTACGTAATGAACTTAAGAACCTTGAATTAGAATTTGATACGCTACATGAAAGGGCAAGTTCACCAGAGATTTTTGAAGAAATATCCAGTGAATTTAAAACTTTACACTACTCATACGAACAGTTGAGAGAACAGTTGCGTCAGTTACAAGATATACTTCCGCAGACCGTTAAACGAGCTAAACGTGGATGGGTGGACGCAGGCGGTAAACTACTAAAGACCATTTTCGGTACAGCGGATAACGAAGATATTACTCAGCTAAATAATTCATTACAGAACATAGAGAGTACCGCGGAATTAAATAAAGGTACTATAGAATGGCACACGACAAGATTAAACGGATTGGAGCAAACAGTTTTTACTAATACCAAGGTCATCAGGAACCTCACCCAAGAATTAAACGATTATCTTCAAGCTACTACTGCTACACTGAATAAAGACCTAAAAGTCATACAAACAAGGCTCGATATTGTGGATAAGAAACTTGCAGTAGTAAGATCGCTTCGGCTACTCACTGATCAAGTGATAGATGCACGGCTAGCAGCGGAGGAATTAAAGGAAGCCATCCACTATGCAGTACAGGGACATTTGTCACCCACGTTACTATCGCCGGTTACATTCATCTCATTATTAGCTAAAATTGAAAAACAATTGCCAGATTCACTAAAGTTAATATTTCCTGCGGATAAGAAACATTTACCACAGTATTACCACTTAGCTACAGTACTAGTTGACACAGATAATGCAAGAATACGAGTTCGTATATCTTTCCCGGTTACAGATAAAATGGGTATGTATGACTGTTATAGAGTACACTCATTTCCGGTAAAATGGGGCAAAATAAATAAATTTGTACAGTTCAGAACACACCAAGTATTTTTAATCTCCCAAACAAGCAATACGAGCACGGTAATGACAACTTCTGAATTAAATAGTTGCACATCCGAACAAGTTATTATATGTCCATCTCGCGCAATCCAATTACATGCCACTAGTTGTGAATCTCAATTATTTTTCGAACAATCTGACGCCATCAATTGCCCACGCGATATATTAACTTCCACATCATGTTTTTTCGAGCAAGTCGAAAATCACTGGTTGTATGCGGTCAGTAAGCCAACTGATATTTTTGCACAATGTTACGAAAACGGTGTGGCTACAACATTACAACATTTTGAACTTCATGGAAGCGGGCTAATAATTAACGGCACGTTATGTTCCATCTCAGGAGCGAATTTTCATTTACCCGCAACAATCACTGGTACAACTAATGTTAATTCATCCTTCCCTCTAATTTATTGGCCAGAAAACGCCATGCAAGCATTTCCTGCACAAAACCTGTCCTACCTCAATGACTCCCTTGATAGTTCCCTTCTGAAGTCATTAGATGCGTTCATAAACTCACAGCAAGACAAAATTGATGCCAATATTATAATGCAACATGTTTTAAAATTAAAAGGTGAACACAAAACTAAAATTATAATGCTAGGAACGGGTATATCTGGAACCTTTGTGTTGGTGTTTCTGCTTTGTACAGTTTTCTTTTATTTAAGACGAAAAAATAAGCCAAATAACAATATACCACTTCATCAAATCCCTGTTAATTGGATACCACACTCTTAACTGGTGTACTTCAGTAGTTACTTTTGAGCATTAGTGTATTAATTTTGTTTATTGTACTTCATTCTTCATTAAACAGTCTCTTGTTAAAATAAACAATACTGTAGAATAGATATTCTTGCATTAGTATAGCGTAGATTAAACAGCTGTTGCTATGTAATTTTCTAAGTGAAAAATCTATTTTTTGTTTATTCATTCTCATCAAGATTTGTTACTCTTATTATAACCATTTATGTGTAAACTATGTGATTCATGAGCGCACAGGGCTTTTATAAAGTGATACAGTATTTTCAACATACTTAATGTGATGCATGTGTAAGTCGAGAGTTTTCAGTGCTTGTGTTTTTTTCCGTGTGAAGAGTGGAGGAATGTTGAGTGGTAAATTCGAGGGCGAATTTCTCCGAAGGGTGGAGGAATGTTGAGTGGTACTTAAGTAAATAAATTAGTGAAATCAAAGTGAACTAGAAATTAGAATATAAATGGAAAACTTGGTTTAGTTTGGAGAGTTACATACTGGCTCACATCGGGCCGAACAGCAGAGACAATGACCGTGAAGTCAGCAAGTTCCACATAAGCGGGCGCTGTCGATTCAGCCGTCAGAGCATCGCCCGACCGGCTCACGTGTTTCTCAGTTGCCGCATGTGAGCAAAGGCCCTCACCTACATCCCAAGAGCCAATGACCGACGTTAAGAAGATTCTTCGAGAAGCTTTTCAACGTGACAGAAGAGGCAATGACCGGCTCACGTGTTTCTCAGTTGTCGTATGTGAGCAAAGGCCCCTCGCCTACATTCCAAGAGCCAATGACCGACGTTAAGAAGAATCTTCGAGAATCTTTTCAACGTGACAGAAGAGGCAATGGCCGTGAAGTCGTTCACCTCCAGTAAACTGAAGTGAATAAATACGCGAGACGCAGTGGGCCCGACAGATGTAGATGAAGATGTAGATGAAGACGAGAGGAAGACGAAGGCGAAGACGGAGACGAAGACGGAGACGAGCGACGAAGAAGACGAAGAAGAAGCGTAGCAGTTGTTTTAAGTTAGTTTCGGTGCTAAAGATCGTCACGCAAGAAGAGACTACATCATGCACAGACGCACCGAGTCCGCCGCTGTAATGGAATAGCAAGCAGCAGCCTCAGTGTCAGAAGAAGAAGTTAAAAGGTATTTTGAAGTCTGATTTTACATACCCGGGTGACTCGTGAGGACGGGAAGGAGACGGCCTCACTTCAGCAGTCACCTGTGAGCTGGGATGAAGACCTGACAGCCGAAGACTGGCAAGCGGGAGTCCGTGGTTCGAGTCCGGGACACTGGCCTTCCCCCGCCGCGCCGCTCTGCTGGCCGACGCACAACACACGCGGCCGCTTAGAGAAGAGAAACACTGGGACGCCACATTCAAGGTATCACCATCCGATGCACGACGCCGCTCGCAATAATTAAACAGGCCACCTCGCGCTGCGCGTCTCCGGTCAGCTGGGCGAGACGGCGACACGAGATACACACCGCTACGCGTAATCAGACGCCGCCGCCGCCGCCGCCGCCGCCGCTGCCGCAGCAGAAGGCTACGCAAACGACACGGCTGCCGCTCTCCGAACCAGAACGTCCAGTAAGATAACAGTTGTACGAAACTTTCAATAAAAGTTATCTTATGTATAAAATGATGTTTCATTCGACCTCATACCCGAGCCAAGGAAGAACCCACCCTGCCCACATTTTGTAAGAGAGAAAAGTTTATTTATTTAATATTTTCACCCTGACAGAATGCTTGAGAATGCTCATCCTGACAATTGACAGCATCAAAAGAGAAAACCCAGTTACATTGAGTGACAGAAGTGTCACATTTAGTAACCACAACTGTTACATTTGATGTCAGAAGCCGTGGTAGTTGTTACATCTCTTTCAAATTCTGAAGCTGGCAGGGGTAAAATACAGGGAGCGAAAGGCTATTTACTATTTGTAAAGAAACAAAATGGCAGATATAGGAGTCGTGGGGCATGAAACGGCAGCAGTGGTTGGGAAGCCTATTCCCGATGTTATTCGACCTGTATATTGAGCAAGCAATAAAGGAAACAAAAGAAAAATTTGGATTAGGAATTAAAACCTATGGAAAAGAAATAAAAACTTTGAGGTTTTCTGATAACACTGTGATTCTGTCAGAAACAGCAAAGGACCTGGAAGAGCAGTTGAACGGAATTGACAGTGTCTTGAAAGGAGAATATGAGATGATCATCAACAAAAGCAAAACGAGGATAATGGAATGTAGTCGAATTAAATCAGGCGATGCTGAGGGAATTAGATAAGGAAATGAGACACTTCAAGTAGTAGATGAGTTTTGCTATTTGGGGAGCAAAATAACTGATGATGGTCGAAGTAGAGAGGGTATAAAACGTAGACCGGCAATGGCAAGGGAAGCAAGAGAAATTTGTTAACATCGAGTACAGATTTAAGTGTCAGAAAGTCATTTCAGAGTATATTTGTATGGAGTGTAGCCATGTATGGAAGTGAAACATAGACGATATCTAGTTACGACAAAAAGAGAATAGAAGATTTATAAATGTGGTGCTACAGAAGTATGCTGAAGATTAGATAGGTAGATCACGTAAATAATGAGGAGGTACTGAATAGAATGATGGAGAAGAGGAATTTGTGGCACAACTTGACTAGAAGAAGGGATCGGTTGGTAGGACATGTTCTGAGGCATCAAGGGATCACCAATTTAATACTGGAGAGCACCGTGGATGGTAAAAACCATAGAGGGAGACCAAGGGGTGAATACACTAAGCAGATTCAGAAGGGTGTAGGCTGCTGGGAGATGAAGATGCTTGCACAGGATAGAGTAGCATGGAGGGCAGCATCAAATCAGTCTCTGGACTGGAGACCACAACAACAACAACATCTTTACATTCTGCCCGCAGCTCTTCATCTGGGTCCCAGAAACAGTGCCTGTGCCACAATGTCGTAACCAATTTCTGATACAAGATTCGACGGAGAATGATGTGTCCAAGTTCGAGAAGTAACTTTCATTATAGATTTTACACTGCCACTCTTTTCGAAAGGCATACCTAGTACATAAGAATTGCAATGTGAAGTGTACGAGGAGCTACGATAAATCCAGAAGTTCTTGGGACAGTATAAAAGATGTTGATGACATAGCAACCTCGAGTAAACCAGTACCAATGATAAAGATCCAAATTACTAATCTAGTAATGCAGATAGACGAATAAAATTTATGCGTCTCTCATAGCTTTTAATGCGTGAAAAAACAGAGACCATATTACAGACCATATTCTGAATAATTTGGCTAAGCGAAGAACGTTACCGTCTTATGACCACACGAATTAACTGACTAGCAGAAAACAACACAAATAAATACTTTTTGAGATGTTAGACCGAGATCTGCCTTTCCTACTGACCATCATCATTGAGTTTGTCCCAAAGCAGGGCAGACAACCATCAGAGGCAACCTCACAGCTGTGTACACTGATACACTGAATTCCAAGGACGCAGCGATGGAAGGGAACGTCATCAGACGTGCTGCGCATGCTGGGATCGGCCAACGATGGTAAAAATTCGCTGTAGTTCTTTTTTTCTTTTTTTTTTGAAAAAATCGTGTCATTTCCTTTAAAAACTGTAAGGAAACTATGTAAAACCTGTATCTTGGTGGCAGGACAGGAATTAATGCGATTCCAGTGAGCTAACCGCTGAATTCTATCGTTCAGTCAAGTAAACAAAGAAATTGTAACTTCAATGCTTCCAGCATAGCGAGTAGAAGGGAGGAAGTACGTTGTCTTTCTACACATAAACGCAGATAGTTGAAGCCAGGTGGCATGGCTACGAACTACGAGCAGCACAGTCGCTTGAGACTCAGGTTGAGCGATTCGGCTTTATCGGATGGTGTCTGTTGAAATTTCCTGCGCTTATTTCGTGTTTTCCTTAAGGTGGTGTATGTGAACGTTGCGCACGTGAAGGCTGCGAGGCGAAAATAGTGTTAGGGCTTCTAGCTACTCGCATTTAAAGGTAATGAAGAGGAAAACATGAGCATGTCTTTGTTTCCAGGCTGCAGATGCGACAACAGAGACAGTAAAAGGAAGTAGAATTCTTAAAATGGACGAGTCACACATCTTTTTTGTGAGATTCACATTTTGAAAAGATTGTTATAGAAAAGTAAACTTGATTATGGTCGATTATAAATAAGTTGGAATTCAAAGACGAAGATGGCTTGTTAAAGCAGAAGCTATTGCTCATTGGCATCCCAGTTTATCGAAATATTTATCAAAAATATTCCATAAAACTAAGTTGCCAGACAACATTCGCAATAAAGAAGTTGTGGCAGAGGGATGATAAGCCTTTAGAGACTGCTATGTGTGTCAGTATTTCTTCTAACCAAGAAAATTTACGAAACGTGTCGGTACCGGTCGCATAATAGTTTTATTGAAATAAGCGTTTAAGTGTACGGAACAAGAAATGTGCCATAACGAAATAATCTGCGAACAGTGAATGCCGAAATGAACCAGCTGGGAAAGAAGCTCGCAGATGAAAAGCGACAAATTCTTCAAGGAAATGAAAGCTGTAGGGTTTAGAGGTTTTGAGCCCATGGAATGGACATGAACAACTTAGTGGACGCACTCAACACTTCTTTTTCTAACGGCGCTTTATATAAAAACTTGGAGCCTCACAAAAACGTTAATGGAATTTTTATGCATTACCCCCAATAAAAGTAACACCCTCGCCCCTGAAAGATATTTCCAATCCTTAAGAGTAACTGTTTAAAGTACCTTAAGAACATTAGAATGCTTATGGAAAAAAATATTAATTGGATTTATTTCTGTACTGAGTGCACAGTTTAATCAGGCTCTATTTACACGTCATTTCGGCATCGTAAAATCTGAGAGTTTCAGCTACCACCCGTCACTACTACACCTTCTCATTTTGTAAATGTTCCTGTAAAACTCACACAATCATCCAGTGGAAACTGTGAAAATAAATTTAAATGTTAGTTGACGACATATGCAAACCAAATGCGGAGGTCAATGAGACATTTAGAGCAGAAGAACGGAGACAAAGTTTTGCATCCAAAAAGAACAACAAATGAAAAAGCTATGCGTTCCACATACATCCACAGAATCCCAACTAAATTCACAACATATGCCGGAGATTACTGAAAGCAACTCAGAAAAGAAAATTTTGGTTTTTCATATGTCACGTTACGTGGTGCATCAAGCAAGAAAAGTTACAAAACTGTCCTACGTATTTGTGCGTTTTAAGTGGAAAGTCATCTGAAATGTCACTCTTTTGCTTACGTATATTAGAGTATATGGTACTTCCACGGGATAGACAATGCTCACATACTCACCGAAAGGCGTCTTGAATACTCTTATGCAGATAGAAATGCTATCCCGGTAAACCTCCGTCTCAATAGTTTATGGTGGGATATGTAGTTATGAAAGTGTGAGTTCTGGTGAAGGAGAACATGTGATTGTCGCCCGTGATTTTCAAACAGCTGTTTGTAGGGTACGGTTACGAAAAGGGAATATGTTCATCTAAAGTTTTTTGTTCAGAATCACCAATACCATCACCCATGAAAGCATGTAGCGTACCTTTCCTTCTGACTTACTCTGCATACAAAGTGCCCTACAGCTACACCAAGATAATGAAACTGACTATTCGTGAAAGAAAGAGATATGTGAAACTGAAAAAGGCTTCCTGAGCATTTGCACAGTATACTGGATCTTCGCCATCTGAAATTTAGTTATTCCACTTACCCATTACGGAGAGGAAGGTCGCAAGTTTTAGTCCACCAATGAATTCCTGCTGGATTTTAATAGTATATTTACTGTCTAATGATGTTCCATGCAACTTAAGGTGTTTCTAAATGAATGGTTCTGTTTTAAAAACTAATAATAAATTAATTTATTAGATTATACGGGCAAATCTTAAAGCGGAAGCAGCGGCAACTGCTCAAGTTTTAAGATGCGCTAGCCGTTCTTCACTTGGCACGCTTACTGAGCAGGCGTAGCGTCTGTCTCCAAGATGGCGTCGCAACAGGCAAAGGCTTTCTCTATGCTTTGAGGTGTCCATATCTGTGATTACAGTGCAGCATGAGTTTCGTGCACGGTTTAAGAAAAACCCAGTACGCAAGAATAACATATATTGGTGCTACCGACAGTTTGTGGAAACAGGATGGTTTCGTAAGGGGAAAAATCCTGATGGACCTCGTGTGTCTGATGCAAACTTCGAAAGAGTGAGCAAGGAGTTTCACCGAAGTCCTCGCAAGTCACACAGTAAAGCAAGCAGGTAATTGTTCGTGCCTAAGACTACTGTGTGGAAGGCATTGTGCAGGTGGCTATTTTTGACACCATATGAAGTGGGATTAATGCATGCCCTAACAGAAGCAGACAAAATGAAAAGGTGGCACTTTCGTGAAGTGCTGCAGCTAAAAATTGAGGACACTGTTTTTGTAGAAAGACTAGCCTTCTACGTTGAAGCCACTTACCATGTAAGTGACAAAGAGAACACATATCATGCCCATGTCTGGGGAAGCGTTAAACCACAAACGATGATAGAGGATCACCTTAGCTCGAGAGTGAACGTTTTCTGCGCTGTGTCGTCCGAGAATGTGCATGGCCTATATTTCTTCGAGCAACAAACGGTGACGTGTATGACATGTCGAGATATGATGGACAGAGGCGTGCACCGTAGCCGTTTGACTGCCGGGAGAGCCTCGACTCGGGCCGCGTGGTCAGCAGCTAGAGCCTTACCGAGGTCCGCCGCGTCGAGCTGTCCCCCGACTACGGCTCAGTCCTGCTGAGCGCCCGTCAAAGCACCCGCACACTGTTGCTGGCGCAAAAAGAAATCTCTGTGCTCCATTTGCAAGCAGCTTTTTACTTCTCACAATATTTACCGATATAGTTTCCTACCTACGGCCTTAAGTTAACTCATGTCTGTAACTGCAGGAACAAGATGATTCCCTGAATCTTTTTCGTTGTGTTAAATGAACGGATTGTTACGTACGTGTGAAAAAATCTCTGTACCTTACGATGCAGTGAAAATGGTTATTTATATTTAAGGTCGTCCTACTAACTATCGAATTTTTGCGATTCTGTATGCGGAAAAGACAAGCGTTTGAAAGTATTTATTGACACATACAGAAGTTAGACAATTACCATGCGGCAGAACTGTTCTCTTATTGTATGAAACTTAGCTTTTTTTTACCTCCTACAACCTTTCCAAGGCAAAGTCTGGCTCCAGACTTTGGCTTATTAAGCAGACATTTTCTTAAAAAAGAACAGTTTCAGGTTAGTACTTCAGGGACCAAACACAAACGTTTGTACCGTGTAAGACTGTAGCGAACCTTCCATTAGAAACCTTCCAGTTTGGGGAACCTGTTTAAATTGCAATCAAACTAAGTGCGTCGACATCCCTCACAAATTCCTAGTAGGAACTGATCTTTCTTAGGACGAAAATTTCAAGAAGATAATTAATGACAATATTACGAAAAGGGTAGATTTCTGCTCATTGTATAAAAGAGAGGTTGAGTTGCAGAGAGGCACACCAAAAAAAACTGCTAAACATGTGAGCTTTCGGACAAAAGGTCTTTTTCTAAAGTAGATAATACACGTCCATGCAAGCACAACTCACACACTGATGACCACTGTCTTTGGCCACAGAGGCCAGAACATAAAAGAAGAACGTTTGAAGGGACATGCTCTGTCTAGTAATAAAAATTAGGTGCGCAATCTCTTGGAAGACACAACAATTTTTGAATCCACATGAAGTGTAAATTAAAACGAGCAGTTTCTTGAAACAGCCGTTGACGCAAGTTACAGAAACGTTAGAAATATTTATTACCGATAAGTTTTTGATTCAGCTTATAGGCGGAGATGCCAATGCTATAAACTAAAGTGGTAACAAATTTACAGTCACTCACGCACACTTATTTGTGTGGAAAGGCTTTTCTTTCTTACACTCACATAAAAGATAAACACAGGAACAAACATATCGTCTAAAATAACTTGACACTGTCTTTAATTTCTGTGGGTCCTGATTTCAAAGTTATGTGCCATGCACAGTAGGTACATCCTTTTCACCGAATTCCAAGGAGGGGTTGAGCCAGTTAATTCCATGATAACTGAAGACAAGAAAGATATATGAGGTTTACTCAAAACTCTCTTGCTTCAAGTAAAGAAAGAAATATTCTTCATCTCTTAACGCTGCAACGACCTTCTGGGTGTATTTATTCCTGAGACAAGCAATCAAGACGTTATAGATTTATGGTAACGAAAATAGGATGTTACCTAAATGTATCCGAAACATTCAATGGTATTGCAATACACCATAAGCAGGTCATTCACATGACATTCCATTATGTTTATCGTTAGTGACAATCCCAGCGCTACGAAATACACTCTCGCCAGAGACATTAGAGGCACGTGCTCACAGAACTTCTGCCATTTGAGGCAGTCTGGAATAAATTGTTGCTCTTAGCTTCCTACACGCCAAAAGTGACTGTCTCTCATCTGGATTTCCCATCAGCAGATACATGGACGCTTCATCGGCAGTTTCCTCCTCCTGCACCCACGATGCAAATACACTCTTTGTACTTTTTCAAGACGTCGATGCTGAGGCTTCGTCTATTGCATGACATTCTGCAAATAATGCAATATTTCTGCAGTTAACATATGTATGTTACATAGCTGCTTATAAATTGGGTGCATGTTCACATGAATCTACACTGCTGTACGATCAACTTCTGCGGTCGTCAGTACTGATAAAATATTTACTTAGCAAACTTACATTAACGTCTCATTTACCATGAAGTGCACCACATGTGGAACTTGTTGCGGCATAAACTTCCTTTCTCTCAGCTATTGAGAGTTTTTTCACACGACGCAACAGTGGTACTAGAAATAATGCAAGCAAATGCACTGGCTTCATTTTCATTTTTTCGGTTAAGAAATTCCGAGCGCGAGCTCTTACCACTGTTGTTTCCTGCAAACATTTGACAATATTGACGCCCAAAGTCTTCTTTAAACACGATATCTTACACAGTTCTCGGTGTTTAAAATACTTAACCTGATATTTAAATTTTATTTGTTTACAAATGTATAGTTTTATTTACATGGGAGTGATTGCCTACTGTCTGCCGCATTCTCAGCACAGTGTTCTTGCAGTTGGTTCACCCGTGGTACAAGCAACTGCAGCGTCAGACCACTGTCAGCTTCCAAAGGCTTGGCACCCTCTTCAAATACTTCGAAAAAATAAATTAATTTGTCAGCTACCCGGTAATTCTAGTTCCCAAACAAGTGTATTTTACGGAATCCACGTACGACTCCAGCAACTTGTTCAGCCACGTACGACTCCAGCAACTTGTTCAGGCTGCATAAAGACTGATTTCAGGATGACAAAGTCGTCCAGAGAGTCGGAACGTACTGCTTTACGGCGAACTGCAATCGCGAATCTTTCTGAAGGCCACTCCTTTTTAAATAAATTATGACATTTCTCGCTGCTTCCAAGAATGCACAAATATTAGAACAATATTTCTGCAGCATTTTATCGCCAAGGGTGTGCTGCGGAACTGTGTTAAGAGAGTGATTGTTGCACCGAAAGCGATAATAGTTTTCAGGTGCTTTTCTCACATTTTCCTCCCGATCGATAACGAACTTAACTGTCAACAGATGGTTTGTACATATCCCTAACTTGCTCATTTAGTTTGAATTTCCTCCTGTATATTTGTAACACTATTCTGCATACCATACGTGAATTCTGCAAGAATTCCCGTGTGACTGATTCGCGTGACTGAAAGCGTAGTAAGTATCAAATAATGCGATTTACTGTATGCGTCTGTCCACATGTCAGTTGTACCTGTGCATGCACCATCCTGGCTTATCCTGCAACACTTTGCGGATCGTAGCCGCCGGCCGGGGTGGCCTAGCGGTTCAAGGCGCTACAGTCTGGGACCGCGCTACCGCTACGGTCGCAGGTACGAATCCTACCTCGGGCATGGATGTGTGTGATGTCCTTAGGTTAGTTAGGTTTAAGTAGTTCTACGTTCTAGGGGACTGATGACCTTAGAAGTTAACTCCCATTGTGCTCAGAGCCATTTGGACCGTAGCCACTCGGTACTCACGGCATTTTTTTTCTTTTTTTTTTTTACATTGCGAGAAATTTATGAATGGAAAGGAAGCCTGTAACTGTGCTGAACGGCAACAGATCTCTTGCACATATTCTGCCACACTTCTCTTGGAGGATGGATTTTGCTACTACTACTGACCTGTTCATTAGGAGAAACTTTGCCGGTTTTCAAGTGTTGCATCAGGGTACCGGTAATCAACTCTGAAGTATACTTTGCTACGCTCAGGAAAGTAAAAAAAAAAAACTACTTCAGCGTATTCGTCGCCACAAAAATGCAAATGCACTTCTGCTTCTCTGTGATAGCGCAAGGCTTCACACAAATTGGCACATCCAAGAGAAGCTCACAGAACTTCGTTGGACTCTTCTTCCTCATTTACCCTACAGCCTGGCACTCGCACCTTTCGACTTCCATCTGTTTTGAGCAACGAAGGATGCACTCAGCGGGAAGCTGTATGTGGATGGGGGAGGGGGGGGGGGAGGATACTGATACCATTGGCTCCGACGTCGATCAGTAGAGTGATACCGTGCACGCATTCACTCCATCTCAGTAGGTTCCTTAGGACTGTCGCATTGAATGGAGATTATGTTGAAAAACAGGGTTCTTAGCCAAAGGAGTGAAGAGTAACATGGTGTATTGGAATACTCAGTAAACACAACCTCCTTATCAAAAAAAAAGTGTTGCATTACCTATTAAACGCACCATTTACATTCCCTCCTCTACCCTTAGGGAAATTCCATTTTCTCTTCTTCACACTTCCTAATCCTTGGACATTTTGCAGACCTTTGCTTTTCGATGCGTATTTACGACACAATAACGTGTGATAATATAAAATCGCTATTCAGGAGTTGCGTATACTCCGATCACATGAGTATCTTGCCGTGAACTGTCTGCGTAGGACTGCGTTAGCTGGCCTCACAGCAGTAGATGCTGGGAACGGGTCACGGGTAATTCCGACGGTTTCTGGTTCACGGAACAGCTGATCCGGCCTCATTAGCTGGGCGCACAAGTACGCATATCTGCATCAAAGGACCAGGCCACATGCCAAAAGTCCGTGGTTTTCCTGCGATTTTCGCGTGACAGCAAGTTCCAGTTTCTTCCAGTATGGCTAAGGAGTGGACCACTGACCACATCGAAAAACTTATAAAATTGTGCAGAGCTGCTTATGGAAAATTACCCAGGAACATACACGAAGAAAGGCCGGCCGCGGTGGTCTAGCGGTTCTGGCGCTGCAGTCCGGAACCGCGGGACTGCTACGGTCGCAGGTTCGAATCCTGCCTCGGGCATGGGTGTGTGTGATGTCCTTAGGTTAGTTAGGTTTAAGTAGTTCTAAGTTCTAGGGGACTTATGACCTAAGATGTTGAGTCCCATAGTGCTCAGAGCCATTTGAACCATACACGAAGAAGAATATAAAAAATAGGGTGTACGAAGAGCCGGTTGAAACATTTACAGATGGTTTTCCAACTATGGACCGAAGTGTAATAAGAAGGTAGCTACAAAATTCGAGATAGAGCTTCAGAAAAGAGATCAGAGCTTTAGAAACAAGTCAAAAAAGGGGACGATGAACCAAGAGTTTTCTGTTTCCCTGTTGCTCCCATCCCTGTTCTTAGTGGTGTTCTTGGACGTGCTGCGACAGCAGATAACAAACTTCTGTCCTGGCCAACCCGCTCGCCGGATTAAACACCCTGCGATTTATTTCTGTGGACGTTTTTTAAAGACCGAGTTGCTGTACTATACCGATGTCCTTATCTCTTAACGAAGTGTGTGATCGGATAAAACAGGCACTGCAGGTAGAGTTGCGCTCAACCAAAACTACAGTTCGGTAGTTTGATACACTAGTAAATGACGTATTACATGGTAGGATTACTGGTAGCATTGGTAGCATTCTTAGGATATGAATCTTAAATGCCAGTGTGAAAGAGAAACTTTTGTTTGGCACGTAATTAAAACCGCATATCGTTCGTTGTCAGTCCATTGTTTCAAAATGGATGAAATGTCTGTAGACACTATAGGACTTAACATCTGAGGTCATCAGTCACCTAGACGTAGAACTACGTAAACCTAACCAACCTAAGGACATGACACACATCCATTCCCGAGGCAGGATTCGAACCTGCGACCGTAGCAGCCGCGTGATTCCGGACTGAAGCGCCTAGAACCGCTCTGCCACACGGCCGGCCTCCATTGTTTATTTTATATCCTTACAGAACATAAACTGCATTCTATAAGTAATAAAAATTAGCTCATCACGTTCCTTCTGCGCTTTTATGCACACAAAGAAAATACTTTTGATACAAGTAAAGTTTACATGCACAGACATTAAAGACTCTACATAATTATTGGTATTTTGTATCAGTGCAACGTTTTTCATCATGATAAAAGGCAGGAGATTCCTGTTATTCATGACAAGGGAGAAAATCGTTTATGAATATGAGAAACATATTTTATATAAGCTGGACCAAGTACTGAAGCGATGTTTTATATGTTTTTATTTTGTCTTTAATTTTACCTTTTTTGTGAGGGATTGCGTTTTCTAGCGCTGCATGATAAATCCGGTTTTTTGTTGTTTTTGTTTTAATTTCTACTACAACATCCCTCTGTTTCATGTTACAAATCAACAATTTTCGAATAAAACCTGAACTGAACACTGACAGTTTCAACTTCGCTATAAATACAGATTCTTTTTAAGTAACAGACAGGAGAATAACTATGTAGAACAAAAATTTTCGTAGGTTACACGACCTCTTACACATCCTCAGTCAGCTTCTGGACGGTTCACCGATTCCAGTTTTTAGGGGAATCTAGAAAGACACTCAGCGGATACGCAAGAAAAACGATCGAAATGAGGTAACGCCCAATACGTCTGCAAAACACCTCACGTATTGGTAACGCAGTTACGATTTTAACTGACCAAGGGTACTAGAAAAACTGCCCTAGTCAATCATTACTTATGATAGTCTACTGTAGCCTATGGAAGTTTTACAATTATAACTGCAGACCATCGCGGAGGACATGCTACACTGAATATGGGAAGAATTTGATTACCTTCTTGATACGTGTCACGTGACCATGTGTGCACGTATTGAAGGATTGTGATTAACGCATCAAAAATTTGCACAGTTGCTGCTACTTATGCTGTAAAGTTTGCCCATATAGTGATAAATAAATTTATTATTAATTTTTGAAACCACACCATTCATTTATAAACACCCCATATTACGATATACGTGCTGCTGAACGCACAGGCCTATACGTATAGGATTGTATCAGTACAGAAATGTGGAACCATGTGTGTTATTTTGATTATAATTATCATACACTATGAAATCTATGAAACCGGGTTTATCAGAGGATACCAACATGAAAGATTCTCTTACAAGATATCGTATATCCAATCTGGTGCATTGCTACCTATTTCAGCGGGATTACATGATGGCTGGGTGTGGGCGGCGGTTCTCCGCTGAAGATGGATGTAGGTGCAGCAGCAGAAGAAACTTCGTAGATAAAAGGATTTCCTATTACTGTTTCTTTAAAGTCATCGTAGTTTGAGACTACCAGCGTCAATGGCGAGTGAAGCAAATATGTCGTTCAGAATCAGCTAGTACGCCGAACACCGGCGCGGGGCGAAGGAAATGAGGCGGTTGCTGCGTAAAGCCGGGCTAGGAGCAGGAATTTTCTACGGAGCCATATGTAATGCGCCCGTCTTAGTGCTTCGTCCTCTCTACTGAAATAAAATAGTAAAGCTGCTTTCCCACAGAACGTGAAATGTAGTGCATCGGCCGGCTTCTGTGAACGAGCGGTTCTAGGCGCTTCAGTCCGGAACCACGCGGCTGCTACGGTCGCAGGTTCGAATCCTGCCTCGGGAATGGATGTGTGTCATGTCATTAGGTTAGTTAGGTTTAAGTAGTTCTAAGTCTAGGGAACTGATGACCTCATATGTTAAGTCCTGCAATGCTTAGAGCCATTTGAACCATTTTGAAGTGCGTCAGCGCTTTACGTCAGGCGTGACAAGCCGTCTGGTTTCGGACGAGTTTAATGTGTTGTAAGCCGTGTTCTAGTGAGGAAATTGCTGCAAGCCGGGTAAATTTCGAGTGCAAAATGGCTGCATAGTATACTAGAAAGCTAAAGTGCGTTTCACTGTCTAGAAAGACGAACTGTTAATTGACGCAATATAAGAAACATATTTCTGACTGTTTCCGTGTGCTTTGCGTAAGTCTGGAGCAAATAATCCTCTTCTTGATAGTTCATTGTAAGTTTAGCTATCAGCAATCGCAGGAGCTTTCTTTTGTTTCAGCCGACGGGAACTATCAATACTACACGTTATATTAGCACTTTTGTTAAAGCAAAAATTATTTGCTTGAGGACTGTACACAGGAAGCACGTGTGAAATGAACGATTAATGCGCTCGCGGTTTCATTTTCTAGAAAAACAAAAATGCGGAAAGTATTTAAGTTCTGAACTCCTGTTGTCGAAAAACGCCTTGTCCTGTTCACGCGGCCCAGAACTTCTGCTCTTCGGAAAACTTGGCTTTAAGGGAATGCTCGCGTTTCTCGACCGGAGGCAATGCTCAACAGTCTGTCTGTTGGAAGCTAATTCTGAAGTTTTCGGAAGGACTAATGAAGCTTCCGTCCTGTTGCAGTTAATTGCTACTATTGAATAGAAGTGGACGTTTACCTTCGATCCGGAAATCAAGCTGCAACCCCCTCTATCCTAATCACCATTTACCACGAAACGGAGGAAAGTTTAGACGGATCGTTCAAAATTCAAAGAAATGGTTATCGTTTACTTTGATATCTATAATGTCGTTATGGTAAGTAGCAGTAAGCCAAAATATTATAAAAAGGTTGTGAAAAAATATATGAAAGCGAGTGAAAGGAATTCTCTCAGTTGTGAAGGAATGGACGGTTCTTGCTTCAGGGCAGTATGTCAGCTAACAGCGCTTCATGAATGAAGCGCGTTTGGCTGCAAGAAGCGTCACTTTTTTCAATTTCTCCATCACCCACCTTATTTCCCACTTTTCAATGTCCGAAAATCAGATCTGCGTTGAGGAATTCATTTTGCAGAAGGAGTATACAGAAAGACCATACAATGAAAACAAACTAGGAGATAATATTGTCGAAAGGGAAGAGCAACGAGTTGAAGATTAGATGGACAATAAACTACGAGAAGAATATGATAAATCTTGAGAAGGCGTTAAGTCGAAACAAGGCACTTGGAATATTTGACATTCCCCTAGATGTACTAATATCTTTGGGAGGACCAACCATTACAGAAAAATTAAACAGTTTGCTGCACAAGATGTATGAGACTGGGGAAACATCTTCATTCTTCGAGAACAACGTAATAATTCCAGTTTCAAAGAAGGTAGTCATCAGTTTAATATGTCATGGTTGCAAAATACTCACAAAAATTAAAGAGACTGGTGCAGTTAGATTTCGGGGAAGATCAGATTGGGTTAGAAGACAAGCTGAAGAAACATCAGTTGAAGTCAGTTACCAGTTACTGGAGTACAATTGATATTAAATTTCCTCCCAGTTTTTAGAATTTCGCTCTATTGTAAAAATCGTGACGCAGCCCACGATAGACTAATGTAGAAGGGGGGCCAATCGCTGAAACCGAATAAAAAATAATAAAAGAACCACTCAGAGTCCGCCTTTAATTTGCTGTCAGCCACAGCGCTACCCTACACTCCACTCACCTGATCCACCACTCCGTGTTTCCTGCTATTGACTCCTCCCCCTTCTACGCTGTCGTGGGCTGTGGCATTATTTTTGGAACTGAGTGAAATTCTTGGTATCGGGGGAAAGCTTCATATGAATAATACTCCAGTATCATGGAAGTGACTTAACTTTTTGATGTAACTATTGTTACGAAACCGGTCGTGCGTTTTAAATAAAGTAACCACACAGCTGCAGCGGATTATTTTACGCAGCCTCGCGCTTTTTGACTGTGGATGTCCGTTGAATGAACTTTTGTGTTTCGCGTGTGATTGTGTGTTCCATTATAAGCACTCAACTTTGTCACGAATTGTCGCTCAAGCTATGTGGGACTATCACCACCCAAATAAAAGCAGCAAATTATCCAATTTTTATCAGTGTGCAGAAACCAAATGCAGTGTATGAATATATTCCTTCATGCAACGGATGACACAATTGAAATGAACCGTAGTAGGTAGAAATTAAGCTCAGCAACTTGTGCAAAAATCAATCCTGCTGTAAAACACGTGAGCATCAGGCACTCCTTATTACCTCTGCACCGCTCATTTTATTGAATCTAGTGCTTGACCACTGCACGAAACGGAGACTCATCGCAATAAAGCAACACCCTACGAATGCACCCAGTTATTTATGGAGTCAAGATTCAGAGATAAAGTTTTATTTTCCTAATCAAGGGAATAGTTGACAATAGTTGTACAGCACGATGTTCTCACAAAAAGACACATATTAAATGCGACGAACTGATGTACAAGATGCAATAAAAAGTTAGTTAAATACGAGCCTCTGAGGAGGTAGACTGTGCTCCAGCATGAGAGAAGTTTGCATCTTCCAAATACAGCATCTGGGTTCCAGTGTGGATAAGCAAGAGGCAGGAGGCGACTATCAAAAATCGAAGTTCTTTCCAGTCCAACAGCATGATTCCCAAGCTCGACTCGGACGGGAAAACTGAATGCTGCTGGCAGTATGACGAACAGTAAAGTGAATTCGCCCATACAGGGACAGGGGAACGCAAATAGAACTTCTCACTGACGTTGTACATAAATATCCAGTTTCTTAGATTGGTATTGGTTTTGAGCAGCCTCTTCCAATTCGTTAGTAACGTTCACTCCAAGTCTAGTGATGGGGACAATACTTCGATTGTACAGTCCGTAATTTTTGGGGGGAAAGCAACGAATTTTCTCACGCTGGAGTGGCAGCGGTAGGCGCCACCTACTGATGTGGAGACAGAAAGGAAAATTTCACGCTCAAGCACGCACAAGCGGACGCTGTGCCGTTCGGCGGCACCGCGACTGTGGCAGACGGATTGGCGTCAGAAACTGACCACAGTAACAGTTCTAGAAACAGCACCTTTTCCGCAAAACTGGTCGCCACCCACGTATCTGCCGTTCCCTGCTTCATCTGAGATACGGTGAAAGCCTTCTGCACATTCAAAGGCGAACTGCCGAGCACTCAGCCTCGCTCCCTTCCCGCGAGAAACCGAACAGCTTTCCACTCACAGCAAAAGTACAAAGCACACAGAATGAATTATAGAGTAACTTCAACACAGCTGAAACCAAATCGTGAAGCAATATGTGGCAGCCTTGTTATATCATTCTGGAAACTATCTATGTAGAGTGTACCTAGTACAGAAGTGAAATGTAGGAAGTAAATAGCACAGAAAAGACGAGAGTAGAAACTTTTTAAATGTGGAGGTACAGATTTCTGATGGTTAGATGGAAAGATCAGGTAACTTATGATAAGTTTCTAAGCCAAATTGGGAAGAAACTAACCTGTGCACAACTTGACTACACACATTTAACCGAATTACCGTAAATTCCGGCGAGGGGGACAATGAGCTCGGCCGCCACGTTCAAACACATCCAAGATGTGTTCGATAGGGTTCATATTTGGCGAGTTGGGGTGCCAGCACATCAATTAGAGGTCGCCACTGTGTTCCCTGAACCACTCCATCATATTCCTGGCCGTGTGGCACTGCGCATTATCTTGCTGAAAATTGCCACTATCATCAGGAAACATGAACATCATGAACCGGTGTACTTGGTCTGCAACCACTGTATGATACTCCTTGGCCGTCATGGTGCTTTTCACGAGCTCCACTGCACTCATGGATGACCCCGTGTATGTTTCCCAGAGTATAATGGAGCCACCTCCAGCTTGTCTCCGTCCCGCAGTACAGGTGTCCAGGAGCTATTGCTCTGGAAGACGACGGATTCGCGCCCTCCCATCGGTATGATGAATAAGGTATCGGGGTTCAGTAGACAATGCAACGCTCTGCCACTACGCCAACGTCCAGTGCCGATGGTCACGTGCCCATTTCAGTCGCAGTTTGTGATGTCGAGGTGTTAACATTGGCACATACGTGGGTCGTCGGCTGCCGAGGTCCATAGTTAGGAGTGTTCGGTGCACTGAGCGGTCAGATACTCTTGTACTCTGGCCAGCATTAAAGTCTGATGTCAATTCCGCCACAGTTCGCCGCCTGTCTTGTTTTACAAGTCCGCCCAGCCTTCGACGTCCGACATTTGTAATAAGGGGTGCCCGCCCATACCGGCTGGACGTGGTTTCTCCTTGGTTTCACCACGTGTTGAAGACACTCACCACAGCAATTCTAGAAAACCCGAAAAGTCGTGCAGTTTCCGAAATGCTCGTGCCGAAGCTTCGAGCCATCACAATCTCTCCTGGGTCAAACTCAGATAGATAGCGTGCCATGCCGATACTACACACGAACAACACACGCAGTGCGTGTGTCTGACTAGTAGTCGTTGCTCGTCAGGTGACGCTGCTTTCATCTGTTCTGATTGATTACTGTATATTCTGAGTAATTCAGAAATAGTCGGTTTGGTAATGGAGAGAACTGTGAGATTCTGGAGGGAGTCCAAGACACGACTACAGGAAGGACACTCCACTGCATCTAAGTTGTAGTAGTTATGCAGAGATGAGTAGGCTTGCAGCACACAGAGTGTCGTGGAGAGCTCCACAGAACTACAACTGTAGACCATTACAACAATAACTAACTAAAAGAGTAAAATACCTCCGTCCTCTAATATAATCTACCATAGGACAACCATCTACTAACCACCTAAAAGAAATTTCACAGTAGAAAAATACTTTTTTCTCTTTCAGTAAGAAAATTACGCATCTCCGCAACTATAAAGCGCAAATCTCATCTATCTTCGCCTAATGCAAATGATGCCTGGATTTCCGCTCGCCAAGCATCGAACACGTTCTATCAAATGCTTGACATCCATGGCTTGCGCCTTATTTTCTACATATTCTCATTTTCCCCGATACTAGTCCATTAACTAATCAGAAAATTTTCACTGCTCCTATGAGCCATGTATTTCACTTAACTATTTAATTTTCTAATTTTCCCCTAGCTTATAATTTTCGTTCGTTGCAGCGCCTACCATCAACTACACACTTATGCGCACGAGAAGCCCTCTTCCATTGATACTTGAAACCAGCACCGACTGCCTGACCAAGAAATCTTTCTTGTGAATTGGAACTCACTTCTGACAATCCATACATTCATCCCTCCTTTTTCCTTGCTTTCTCTTTTTGCAGTACCATAACCATGCACTAGGTACCAACTCCGAAGTCGCATATACCACACACTATTCCCGCTTTCACTTTACAGAATGATGAACAGCATATTACACTTCAACCTACTTTCACACCCCTTAGTTTACTTTACACCCTTTATTTAGTTTCAAAAATTATCCTTTCTCAGTGCTGGTCTTTCTGCTGAACGCATTGCTTCTTCGACCACCAGCACAATTCCGTCCATCAGCTTCTCTGTGGAAAACTCTACATCAAAAGTATCACTGCAGTTTTCAGAATCGTCAAACATGACGTTACTGTGATATTTATATCTTCTCAATACACTTTATTTTGAAGGTGATTGAAATTTTTAGTCCCGTTACCTTTTGATTCTACGATAAAAGGCCGGAAATTTATACCGATTAAACAGCACAACAACAATAAAAGGAGACGGACAAAGATCTCTGTCTACACGAAGGCTCACATACACGACCTTCCGACAATGGAACAAATTTATCCTAGAATTAGAAAAAAAAATCCAAATGAAAATCGACTGTAGATGGTGGGCATTAACGCAATTCGTTCTTGATATTTCGAAGTTTTGTGCTTGTAAGTGGCGATTATTTAGTCGGAATCAGCCTCATGTTTAGAGTCCCTGCAATCAATTAATTAGAATGGGAATGACATGATGTACTGTGGTAATGATGTGGAAAGAGGTGCCTCTTCCGCAAATTACTTTCCACCCATTCAGTCTCAGATTTATCTGTATCGAGAACGTTCAATAAAAACAATTACTTAATATCTGGATGGCTCGACTGAATAACGTCGTATACTCTGCATAGCGAGAGTGAATCCCAGCTTTCAACTGCGTAGCTCGAAAGCCTGCCGCCAGAACTGAATGACAGCCATAAGCGTCTATAATTGTGGCGGCACACAAGCGTAAATATAAATGTTCTTGCCACGCCAAGCCCAGTGTAACTATCGTCGCTTTCTTCTCTGATCGTAGACTACAACCAAACTCTAGCGAGATTTTCCGGATTTTCACCGATCGTTTACTTTAGTGGCTTGGGTGCAAATCGAGGAACGAAATCTCTCTGCATGTGTCGTAATACAACATACAATCACACCACTTATCTGGCTAGTACAAGAGTCTAATTAGGCTTTTCCAGTTGAACAGAAGAGCGTTTTATTTCATAAAAAATTAATCTTGTTGTAGAATTAATGAACAGCCAATCTGTTGGAAAACGGGAAGACTATTTTAAACCTCTTTAGCCTGGTTTCTACGTTTATAGAAAGCCCTCCTCAGAAGGAAATAGTAACAACCTAAACAGGTTAACAGTGAAACGATATAAGGTATAAAAGGACAGAGGATTAACAGAGCTGTCGTTTGCACTTAGGTGATTCATGTGAAAAGGTGTCCGACGTGATCATGGCAGCACGACGGGAATTAGCACACCTTGCACGCGGAATGGTAGTTGGAGATAGGGCATGAAACATTCCATTTCGGAAATCGCTAAGGATTTCAATATTCCAAGATCTGCAGTATCAAGAGTGTGACGAGAACACCACATTTCAGGCATTAGCTCTCACCGCGAACAACGCAGTGGCCGACGGCCTTCACTTAACGACCGAAAGCAGTCGCGTTTGCGTAGAGTTATCAGTGTTAACAGACAGGTAACACCGAGTGAAACAACTGCGGAAATCAATGCGGGACGTAAGACGAACGTATCCATTAGGAGAGCGCGCCGAAATTTTGCGTTAATGGTCTATGGCAGCAGACGATCGACGCGAATGCCTTTGCTAGGAGCATGACATCGCCTGCAGCGCCCCTCCTGGGCTCCTGACCATATAGGTTGAACTCTTGAGAACTGGTACCCTGACCTGGTGGGTCCCCACATCAGTTGGTAAGATCTAACGGTAGTGTTCGCGTGTGGCCCAGACACCAAGAAGCCATGGCCCCAGGCTGTCAACAAGACACAATTCAAGCTGGTGGTGGTTTCATAAGGGGTTGATCTGTGTTTACATGGAATGGACTGGGTCCTCTGGTCTAACTGAAACTTTGATTCGCTGGGAATGGTTATTTTCGGCTGCTTCGAGACAATTTTCAGCCACTCATGGACTTCATGTTCCCAAACAAACATTGTAAACAGTTCGAGCGAATGATTTGACCACCCGCATCGCCTGACATGAATCCCATCGAAGATTTGTGGGACGTAATCTACCGGCCTCTGCGGCAGAGCGGCTATAGGCGCTTCATTCCAGAACCGGGCTGCTGCTACGGTCGCAGGTTCGTATCCTGCCTCGGGCATGGATGTGTGTGATGTCCTTATGTTAGTTAGGTTTAAGTACTTCTAAGTCTAGGGGACTGATGACCTCAGATATTAAGCCCCATAATGCTTACAGCCATTTGAACCATTTTGGGACCTAATCGAGAGGCCAGTTCGTGCACAAAATCCAGCAGCAGCAACGCTTTCGAAATTATGGAGGCTATAGAGGTAGCATGGTTCCATATTTCTGCAGGGAACTTCCAACGATTTGTTGAGTCCGTGCTATGTCGGGCATAAGGAGGTCCGACACGATGTCAGGAGGTATTCAACGCTGGTTGTCACCTCAGTGTATAGGTACAATAATACCTCGTTATGATTACCCCTCCACATTCTCCACTTTCCCCTTCTCCCCCTCGCCCTCCCCCTCCAGTCTTTTGTGCTATTGTTTTCTATTTGAACTATCTCACATTTTACGTAATTTGTTGTTACCACCTGACATTTCGTAGACAGTAACTTATTATTTCATGTCATTTCGTTAATTTTAAATATTTACACAGCTAAATATGACCTATTTTTAATTTCATAATTTTAATTTTAACGCTTTAAACAAATTTAGCACAATGATGTCCATTGACTATCGCACAACCTCCTCACTCGTACTGCTAGTGCCCTCACTTGCCAGAAGCATTCCTTAGCCCGAGCTTTTCGTACGTGACCCTCGTGCACTAGCTGTACTTTGATGATGTAACACTAAATAACGACCGCCTTATAGAGCATGTTTTAATTATTTTGGGGGTGAAATTTTATAACTGACTGACGCCTTTCGGCTATATTTTAACGTACCACTGCCACAACATGATTAACTTTTTGTGTTTGTAACGAGGTATTGTAATTAATTACGTATATAAATATGTCTTCATATGTTTTCATTGTTATGACTACCACAACCTGTCCACCTTCTCCAGTACGCCGATGACACCGCTTTCCTCGCACTCTACCCCACACTCCAGAAATCTCAACGACCCCTGCAAATCTACCTATCCATCTCGATTACTTTACCTCCTGTTATAACCAACGGCTCCTCAAGATCAACCCTTCCAAAACCCAGTTAATAAATATAGGCCGAATCAAACCACCAGCACCTTCCGTCTCCCTGACTTCTAACTTACCATTTACAACCGTCGTATCTCGTTAACTAATACACTAAAATATCTTGGACTCCCCCTCGTCTGGCAAATAACGTAGAAACGTGATCTACTAACCATGATAGACTGAAACTACTGACAGCCATAACTGGGGGATTACACGCCTCTAGTATTCTCCACACTTACAAAACTCTGATACAACTCGTCCTCTGCTATGAAAATGCTGCATGGATCTCCACCCCATCATTGTTCTATAAGTTCCTCTATATCCTCGAACGCCACGCACTATATCTCGCTTTCCGCATTCTTTTACCTTCCTCCACATGGATCCCCTACCATCTCATCAAATTCCTACCCCTTCTCACCCACTTGAAAAACTCCATATCTCTTATACTATACGCTATCTAGGTCCCAATAACCTCATTGTCTCCCCTCTGACCACCAACCCTGTTATGCTGCCACGCCTTCACATCCCTCCGTCCCGCCGGCCATTGTGGCCGTGCGGTTCTAGGCGCTTCAGTCTCGAACCACACGACCGCTACGGTCGCAGGTTCCAATCCTGCCTCGGGTTTGGATGTGTGTGATGTCCTTAGGTTAGTTAGGTTTAAGTAGTTCTAAGTTCTAGGGGACTGATGACCTCAGATGTTAAGCCCCATAGAGCTCAGAGCCCGAGCCCTCCGTCCCTACACCTACACACACCCCATATCTTATCCCAACGCAACTTAAACCAGTTCCCTCTCCCAGACAGAGATCCACCCGGATATTTCTCCCTCCTACCGACTTCACACCCATCCCACTCCACATCAGGGCTCCTCTTAGTTTTGGCCTCTCCATCTATCCCCATCCATTTCCTCTTGTAACCACTACCCTACCCACACAATACACTACTCGTCACCCTCTACCATTCCTACCGATTGTATATCTCATTATTCACCTCGGCATCTACCTATCATCAACATAGTTTCCCTACCTAACAGACCCATATCTTTTTACCCACACCCCTCAACTCTATGGTTCATACTCTCTCCTCCGGCAATACTTCTCACACTGTGCAGATCGTTCAAGTTTTAAGTGAAAGTGCAGTGCTTCAGTATTTTTTGTTAAAAAATTTCATCTTCCTGTGATGTGGTTTCAAAATGCACATATTTTCGTTTTTTAACTGTTCATCTTTGATTTTTGATTTAAAGTAGAAAAACAGCGTTACATTTTGTTGCTAAGTCTCATTATGATTTTCTTAATTCTCTTGGCTGAAGAGCGTAATATTGTACGGCTGACTGCCGACCCCGCTATCCATATGCGGTGAGGGGGATGAAATAACAATAAAGGAAAACAATGTTCACTGTTTCGATTGCAATAATCCTACAGTTTCCACTCTAGTTCCCAATCCTCGGATGCTGCCGCGCCTTTACGGATACATCCGATCAACCATACGCCTCCACACTCTCCACATCTCGCACTCCCAGATCGTGAACTCCATCCAGACGTTTTCCCATCCCACTAGTTATAAGTCCATTCCCACCCATTCCGCCTTATCAAGGCTACCTCTCACTCTCCTCCCCACATTTCATTATCCCTTTTTCCCCATCTGTCTTTCTTTCCCCATCTCACTTTTCTCAACAACTATTAGCCTTACGAATAGCCTCCGCTACTCCAACCCCTCTTCTGTCCCATCAGTCACTCCTACCCAATCGATACTTGCACCAATCCTCCATTCTTATACCACCATATTCGTACACCCTCCTCACCGGCCAATCCTTTCCCCTTCAACAACAGACTCCATAGCCCAGGGCAGGTCCTTTCAGTTTTTAGTACCATGAAAGTGTTTCTCTTGAATATAACTGTTCGGCATCAGGTTTTAAATGTTTTTAAATATGATCTCATTGTGTTTCGTTTTACCTTTTATTATTGTTGTAGTTAAATACAAGTGCAAGTGCAAGAAGTCCTATCTCTCGTTTATATAAAAACTTGCAATTTATTTTAACCTTAAAAAGTTTTAAATTCATTGTAATATCTCACCTTTCTGTTTCTTGTTTTTCCGTCTCATTTACTTTTTATTGTCAATTGACTGAAGAGCTGGTTGACTGTAACGCTGACAGTCACCCCCACACTCCCTACCCCACCCATATTGGCGTGGGGGGATGAAATAACAATTAAAAAAATATTCACTGTTAAAGTGTTTGGGCTGTCACTATTTTCTTTTGAAGAAGACGTTTTGTAAACGCTGGAAACATGGTAAAGAGATTTAAATAAACCTTCCTCTTTGCAACTCATTGTCTGTTTACCAATTCTACAAGAAGATTTGATCCTACAATTGCTCCTCCAGCCACGTACAAAATTCTAAAATAAAAAATTAATATACCCAAAAATCAATAACCCTTATATTTCACCGCAGAACCCTCAGTTCTTAGATGAAATATGTATGAAATATGTATTTTGAAGATGATTGTTCTCATTACGTTGCTGACGAGAGATCACTACACCACGATAAATCCCGCCCATGAGAGCGGTCGAGAGCATAATTATTTGAAGTACACTCTACGGCACTCATGCCGGCACGTGGATGCGCATTTCCATCGCTAAAACCGGACTAAACACAATATTCACGATGTTGCCGTTCTGTAAGCAGTGGAAATCGATCAACAAACATGTTTGGAGTTATGATATTGCAGCATTAAAATATAGAGCGTTACTATGTTATATTTGACTAAAAAGTACATACAAAGTTCGAAGATAATTTGCCGTCGTGTCAAAGCTAAAAATAACAGTCGTTGATGATTCCATCTGCTGCCATTACTCTCTGATTAAATTTCGCAATTCACTTTACGAATTAAAATCCTTTGCATTGTGACATGTTACGCAGTAGCTGTTAGCCAGATCGGAAGCTTTCCCTTCTTTTTTATTGCCATTTTTCTCAACTTTTTTAGGTTCACTGCTTAAGCAAAAAGCGGACGATACATATGAAAACGCTGTGACATTATCTTTCCGTCACATGGGTATTTCACGATACGATATTTGAAAACACAAATGTGTCCATTCTGTTCCCTGTCACATTAAATATGATTATCGTGAGATTCTATTCCTGCTGGTATCAAGCTAAAGCCAAAATATGGAATAATTGAAAGTTCTTCTAAGCTTCAATAGTCATACATCTTGCTACGAAATTTAAAATTTCCAGTAAAATTCGTTCTTTCTCTCCTCTTCCTCCTCCTACTCTCTCTCTCTCTCTCTCTCTCTCTCTCTCTCTCTCTCTCTCTCTCTCTGTTTCGGTTTCATGGAAACACGGTGACTGGATATTTTGTGGAAACAGTTTAGCTGAGAAAAATATTGTTCTAATTACTTTCAAGTAATTTTAGTAAGACAAGCAGAAAAGGAAACACATTTTATTCATAGCAATTTTGCGTTAATTTGAAATATCCAACGAATCTGGTAAGATTGGAGTCTTCATTCTTGTAAAAAATATTTGCTTGGCAGTTTCTGTGTGAAGATTTCGTTTAAAGTAACAGTAGCCTAGCAGTAAGCAGAACTAGAGCTGCACATGCAAGACTAGATACGGGAGAAAGTGACCTTAGTCAGCCGTATATCCATAATTTATAATATTATCAGAAGTTGGATTTCACGTGTACCCATAACTGTTTGTAGTTTATATGACTTCTACGTACATGGATTGTCTGCCAGTTTGTTTCAGATGCATGGTACTGCCTGTAGAGGATCATATTTTACATGGTACATATTTCAGATGAGGATGGTTAGACAGCAAACAACTATTATATTTAATTACCTACACACCTAGCTATATAGCTAACTAACAGATATATCATGCCAAGTACCTACGTATCTTAATGTTATACGTTGAGTAGTAGACAACTGTTAACGAACAGAGATTTTCACACACTGTTTTTCAGGTTCCAGCTCCAGTTTTTCAGAACACTGTTATTAACGTATAGATACGTGAATATCTGTCCTGTTGTAAATAGAACGCATTTAGGACTATATACAGTATACATACCTTCGTTATTATACAGGGTGTTCGAAAAACCACTTACAAATTTCTGGGACTTGTAGAGGGGAGTGAGTACGTAATATTTTGGATAGGAACCCATAGGAAACGTATACCGTTTCCGTTCTACGACGGTTTCAGTTTCAGGTGTTTAACTCATCCATTCTGCTTGAGGAGTTGCTTTACGCGTGTGCAGTGCAATTATTAGATAAGAATTGGAAACGAAACAAAACGAAACACCCACTTATCAGTTAAATACATTTGCTTGTATTAGCATTTAAACGTTCCGTCTTTACATTGTTCCAAAACAAAAAATGAACTCAGCATACTGATACATTACAACAGCGGCTCGATATGGCGATACTAACATTGTTACAGACACTGCACCTAAGGAGTTTGTTCTGGTACACACTCTCCGTCCCACATGGTGTCTCCTAAGTGTCTAGAGCAACTATCACAACTCGTGTCAGCAGATCTTTCTCTATCTCAAAAGGGGTTTCGTAAACGAAGCTTTGCATACGCCCCCACAAGGAGTAGTCCATAGCGGCTAAATCCGGCGATCGCGGCGGCCACGCGGTTGGACCACCTCGGCCTATCCACCTGTCGCAGTACAGCGTCATTTAGTTTCACTTACTTGACGTGAGCTAAACTTACGTGTGGGTGATACTACACGTTCCAGTCACATTTATATGAACACCGCCTATGTTCGAAGTCAACATGCAATAACGACTCATAGATGGCAGGTGGCAGCACGAGCAGTGGAGGAAATATAAAATCTGACAGGGGGACACGGAAAACAATGCAGCTGTTGTTATGAGGAAACGAAGCGATTTACCTGACGTAAAAAAGGGCAACATCATTGGATTTCGGATCAAGGGTGGAAGTATTTCCGAAACGGCTAAGTTTGTAAACGGCTCGCATGCCGCCGTGCTTAAATCACACCGTGCATGGGAAAATAGCGCTTTCCAAAACTGGCGTCGAGGGCAGCCGTGGCGCAGCCCTGGCCATGGATGACAGAGGTGAACTACGGCTGCTGAGATCTGTACAGGCGAATGGGTGTGACGAACTGACTGGCCAAAGGGACGAAGAGACTACCAGCTGTGTCTCCTCAGCGACAATTCAGCGAACGTTTCTGCGTATGGGCCTCCGCAGCAGGAGTGCATTCGCGGCAACGAAGACAGGAATTTGCACGCCAGTACCACAACTGGACGTCCACTGAGTGGCGACAGGTGGCCTTCTTAGAAGTATCCTGTTTTATGCTCCATAGGACAGATTGTCGTTGGCGTGTACTTCGCGAAACGTCTGAAAACAAACACCAGCATGGCATATGGTCTGGGGGATATTTTCGTGGCATTCCCTGGGTGATCTCATCATTTTGATAAGCGCAATGGATCAACACATATATTCATCTGTCCTTGGGGACCATATCCACCCCTACATTCAATTTTTTCCCTGCACGATGGCATCTACCAGCAGGACAATGCAACGTGTCAGACAGCTCGCAGTGTACTTGCGTGGTTCGAAGAGCAGCAGGATGAGTTTACCGAACTCCACTGGCTATCAGAGAATCAGTGGGACCGATCGGGCTGTTCGTGCCGTGGATCCTCAACCGAGAAACCTACTACAGCTGGCGACGGCAATGGCGTTGGCCTGGCTCCAAGTTCCAGAACCTCGCTGTCTCCAGCATGTCTCACAGCGGTCCGCGCGGCAAAAAATGGTTATTCACTATTTTGACAGGACAGTGTAGCATCGTAGATCCCAGAGAGACAAAAACAACCTTTTTTCAGGGAAACTACTATATTCGGATCATAATATTTTGTCATGCCAATAGCTTTCTTATCCGATAGTACAGTTCGTGATGTCGTACTACAAGAATGAGATCATTACATCCAATAAAAATATACTAGGACGTCACACCATCACAATCTCGGTTTTTAAAGGGGCGCTGAGGAATTGTAGCTTTTTATTGGAGGAGGAAATTAGTGTTTAACGTCCCGTCGACAACGAGGTCATTAGAGACGGAGCACAAGCTCGGATTAGGGAAGGATGGGGAAGGAAATCGGCCGTGCCCTTTCAAAGGAACCATCCCGACATTTACCTGGAACGATTTAGGGAAATCACGGAAAACCTAAATCAGGATGGCCGGAGACGGGTTTGAACCGTCGTCCTCCCGAATGCGAATCCAGTGTGCTAACAACTGCGCCACCTCGCTCGGTGTAGTTTTTTATTCCATGTGCTTCACGTGTATCCTACGTACGTTCTTAAGGGAAAAAAACCAAGACAAATAATATATTTTATTTATTCACGGGAAATATAGTAGAAACTACAAGAGAACATTTGAATTGTAAGAACAAAGTCATTCTGTCGGGAGATGTTCAATAAAATGGTTCAAATGGCTCTAAGCACTATGGGACTTAACATCTGAGGGCATCAGTCCCCTATACTTAGAACTACTTAAACCTAACTTGCCTAAGGACATCACACACATCCATTCCCGAGGCAGAATTCGAAGCTGCGGCCGTAGCAGCAGCGCGGTTCCGGACTGAAGCGCCTAGAACCGCTCGCCCACAGCGGCCTGCGATGTTCAATAAGAATTACAGTTCATCGAATGTGGAGAACTTTCTATTATAAAAAAGGGTAAGGTGCAAGCATGCAGTGAGCAGAACCAACGAAATAAATGATGTGGAAGTCTTTTCTTACATCCCGTATCTCCTGATAAATTGCGAGTGATTGTTAAAATAAGTCAGCCTAATATTTATCGCGTTTCACACTCAAATGATTTCCATCTGTACTACGTGTCATTTCACCGGGAAATTATATTCGTGGGATCACAGAAAAAACACGAACATTTGTAGCTTGGTTCTTATGTAACATCAAGATAGCAGCCTTATTCTTCAAAGAAGTCTCTTTGCCCAGGGTGAAACTATCACGTCATGGAGATCTGAATGAATGGATATACGTTACTGAGCCTCTCAGAACCCATTCTCGTTGAGGCATGTTGAACATAATAGGCAGTGGACTACAAAAGTTCGGGATGGAATTTTGGGAGATTGTGAAACTATTACTTACTTCATTGAAGGTGTGCACATTAATATTTGCACAATATCTTACTGAATTACTACCGGCTATTCTAGAGGAAGTATTACTTGTGGTAACAGCCCGACGACCGCCTTAGCTCACTTCTTACGTGTGGTTAAGAAAAGTGCCAGCCAACTCTTTCCTGGTCGCTTGACGAGACGTAGAGGGATTATCCGTTGGCCTCCAAGTTCGTTTCATTTCATGATGCTGGACTTTTCATTGAGTTATGAGTATAGTAATTTCTCTTAAAGCAGTTACCGGATTTTAGAGATTGAAACACGGTTGAATCCTTGTAATTAACCCTAGATTACTAAACCCTCGTAAGATTTACGTTTACAGCTGGTACCAAATTGCGGTTCCCACTAATCTCGTGTCGTTAGTATAAGCTGTGAAACAGGACGTTTTTGTACTTGTTTTGTATGTGGCATACCACAGGAGGCCTTATAACTGTAATCACCAAGTGCATGAACTATAAACTATGACGTCCTTCGAATAAAATATGGAGTAGTAAAATGTACCACGGTTTATAACATTGTAACATTTTCCCACCTTAAATGTTCTAGGATTAAGAACGGTGATACTACGACGATGGTTCAAAAAGTAAAAAGAATATATTCTCTGATGGAAAATATTTATTCAGGCAATCAAGAAGATGCACGAAGTTATTACGGCACTGGTACATATTACTTTTCTAAATTATCATCCAGATTGTCTACGTATTTCTTCCATCGGTAAACTAAGTTGATGAAAGCTAAACTACAGAAATTAGAGTTCAGGTCTACGAACTCATTATCTGACGTATGATCTCTCGTCAGAGATATGGAGGATGGACAAAAATTTGGAAACAAAAAACAACACAATACATTACTATTCCTAATGTGGTGTAGGAAAACACCTGACATTCCAGTCGTCTCGGAATGCATAAATACGACTATAGTATGGTTTTCATGGGAATCTCATAGCATTCTTCCCGCAAAATAGTGACAAGTTCAGTTAAACAATAATGGAGATGAATAGCGATCACGCACCTTTCTCTGCAAAGTAGTCGACAAAGGCCCAAATCAATGTAATCTGGTGACTGTGATGGCCAGAGGAAAAGCGACAGTTCGGTCTCGTACTCACAAAACCAGTTACAGACGATGCCAGATGTGTTATCAAGGACCATCTCATATTGTAATATAGCATCACGCTTAGGGAACAAATATTGTACCAAAGGTGGGCTTGTACCATAGGTGGACTTGTCCCCCCGACCGCCATGAACCATGGACCTTGCCGTTGGTGGGGAGGCTTGTGTGCCTCAGCGATACAGATAGCCACACCGCAAGTGCAACCACAACGGAGGGCTGTCTGTCGAGAGCCCACACAATGTGTGGTTCCTGAAGAGCGGCAGCAGCCTTCTCAACTGTTGCAGGCGCTATAGTCTGGATGATTGACTGATATGGCCGTGTAACACAACGAAAACGGCCTTTCTGTGCTGGTACCGAAAACTGCTGAAAGCAAGTGGAAATTACTGCCGTAATTTTTCCCGAGGGCATGCAGCTTTACTGTATGGTTAAATGATGATGGCGTCCTCTTGGGTAAAATATTCCGGAGGTAAAATAGTTCCCCATTTGGATCTCCGGTCGGGGACTACTCAGGAGGATGTCGTTATCAGGAGAAACAAGAGTGGCGTTCTACAGATCGGAGCGCCGGCCGCTGTGGCGGCCCGGAACCGCGCTGCTACTACGGTCGCAAGTTCGGATCCTGCCTCGGGCATGGATGCGTGTGATGTCCTTAGGTTTGTTAGGTTTAAGTAGTTCTTACTCTAGGGGACCGATGACCGCAGATGTTAAGTTCCACAGTGCTCAGAGCCATTTGAACAGATCGGAGCGTGGAATGTCAGATCCCTTAATTGGGAAGGCAGGTTAGAAAATTTAAAAATTGAAATGGTTAAGTTAGATACAGTGGGAATTAGTGAAGTTCGGTGGCAGGAGGAACAAGCCTTCTGGTCAGATGAATACAGGGTTGTAAATATAAAATCAAATAGGAGTCATGCAGGAGTATGTCTACTAATGAATAGAAAACAGGAACACACACAAGCTACTACGACCAGCTTAGTGAATGCATTATTGTAGCCAAGATAGACACGACGCCCACACCTGCCACAGTAATACAAATTAGCTCCGCAGATGACGAAGATATTGAAGAAATATATTATGAGATAAAAGAAAATATTCAAATAGTTAAGGCAGACGAAAATTTAATAGTCATGGGGGACTGTAAGTCGATAGAAGGAAAAGGAAGAAAAGGGAAAGTAGTAGGTAAATATGGACTGGGGGTAAGGAATGAAAGAGGAAGCCGCCTGGCAGAATTTTGCACAGAGCACAACTTAATCATCGCAAACACTTGGTTTAACAATCATGAAAGAAGGTTGTATACGTGAAAGAGGCCTGAAAACACTGGAAGGTTTCAGATATTATATAATGGTAAGAGATACACTCCTGGAAATGGAAAAATGAACACATTGACACCGGTGTGTCAGACCCACCATACTTGCTCCGGACACTGCGAGAGGGCTGTACAAGCAATGATCACACGCACGGCACAGCGGACACACCAGGAACCGCGGTGTTGGCCGTCGAATGGCGCTAGCTGCGCAGCATTTGTGCACCGCCGCCGTCAGTGTCAGCCAGTTTGCCGTGGCATACGGAGCTCCATCGCAGTCTTTAACACTGGTAGCATGCCGCGACAGCGTGGACGTGAACCGTATGTGCAGTTGACGGACTTTGAGCGAGGGCGTATAGTGGGCATGCGGGAGGCCGGGTGGACGTACCGCCGAATTGCTCAACACGTGGGGCGTGAGGTCTCCACAGTACATCGATGTTGTCGCCAGTGGTCGGCGGAAGGTGCACGTGCCCGTCGACCTGGGACCGGACCGCAGCGACGCACGGATGCACGCCAAGACCGTAGGATCCTACGCAGTAACGTAGGGGACCGCACCGCCACTTCCCAGCAAATTAGGGACACTGTTGCTCCTGGGGTATCGGCGAGGACCATTCGCAACCGTCTCCATGAAGCTGGGCTACGGTCCCGCTCACCGTTAGGCCGTCTTCCGCTCACGCCCCAACATCGTGCAGCCCGCCTCCAGTGGTGTCGCGACAGGCGTGAATGGAGGGACGAATGGAGACGTGTCGTCTTCAGCGATGAGAGTCGCTTCTGCCTTGGTGCCAATGATGGTCGTATGCGTGTTTGGCGCCGTGCAGGTGAGCGCCACAATCAGGACTGCATACGACCGAGGCACACAGGGCCAACACCCGGCATCATGGTGTGGGGAGCGATCTCCTACACTGGCCGTACACCACTGGTGATCGTCGAGGGGACACTGAATAGTGCACGGTACATCCAAACCGTCATCGAACCCATCATTCTACCATTCCTAGACCGGCAAGGGAACTTGCTGTTCCAACAGGACAATGCACGTCCGCATGTATCCCGTGCCACCCAACGTGCTCTAGAAGGTGTAAGTCAACTACCCTGGCCAGCAAGATCTCCGGATCTGTCCCCCATTGAGCATGTTTGGGACTGGATGAAGCGTCGTCTAACGCGGTCTGCATGTCCAGCACGAACGCTGGTCCAACTGAGGCGCCAGGTGGAAATGGCATGGCAAGCCGTTCCACAGGACTACATCCAGCATCTCTACGATCGTCTCCATGGGAGAATAGCAGCCTGCATTGCTGCGAAAGGTGGATATACACTGTACTAGTGCCGACATTGTGCATGCTCTGTTGCCTGTGTCTATGTGCCTGTGGTTCTGTTAGTGTGATCATGTGATGTATCTGACCCCAGGAATGTGTCAATAAAGTTTCCCCTTCCTGGGACAATGAATTCACGGTGTTCTTATTTCAATTTCCAGGAGTGTATTTAGTAACCAAGTTTTAAATTGTAAGACATTTCCATGGGCAGATGTAGACTCCGACCACAGTTTATTGGCTATGAACTACAGATTACAAGAGAAGAAGCTGCAGAAAGGTAGGAATTTAAGAAGATAGAACGTGGATAAACTGAAAGTACTAGTTTCAGAGGGAGCATTATGGAGCGATTGACAAGAGCAGGGGAAAGAAATAGAATAGAAGAAGAATGGGTAGCTTTGAGAGATGAAATAGTGAAGGCAGCAGAGGGTCAAGTAGATAAAAATATAAGGGCTGGTAGAAATCCTTGGGTAACAGAAGAGCTACTGAATTCAACTGATGCAAGGAGAAATTATAAAAATTCAGTAAATGAAGCAAGCGAAAAGGAATACAAACGTCTCAAAAATGAGATCGACAGGAAGTGTAAAATGGCTGAGCAGGGATGGCTAGAGGACAAATGTAAGGATGTAGAAGCACATGCCACTGGAGTAAGATAGGTAGTGCCTACAGAAAAATTGAAGAGACCTTTGGAGAAAACAGAATCACCTGTATGAATACCAAGGGCTCAGATGGAAAACCAATTCCAAGCAAAGAAGGGAAAACAGAAAGGTGGAAGGGGAGTGTAGAGGCTCTATATGAGGTCAATGTACTTGAAGACAATATGGAAATGGAAGGGGACTTAGAAGAAGATGAAATGAGAGATATATTACTGTGTGAAGAATTTGACAGAGCACTGAAAGACCTAAGTCGAAACAAGGGCCCGGAGGTACACAACATTCCATTTGAACTACTCATCTCGTTGGGAGAGCCAGCCATGACAAAACTCTACCATCTAGTAAGCAAGATGTATATGACTGGCGAACAGTCTTAGACTTCAGGAAGAATATAATCACAGCAATTCCAAAGAAAGCGGGTGCTGACGTGTGCGACAATTACCGAACAGTTTCATAAGTCACGGTTGCAAAATAGCCTACTAAGACGAATTGTTCAAATGTGTGTGAAATCTTATGGGACTTAACTGCTAAGGTCATCAGTCCCTAAGCTTACACACTACTTAACCTAAATTATCCTGGGGACAAACACATACACCCATGCTCGAAAGAGGACTCGAAACTCCGCCGGGACTAGCCGTAAGACGAATCCTTTACAGACGAATGGAAATATTGGTAGATGCAAATCTCGGGGAAGATCAGTTTGGATTGCGTGAAAATGTTGGAACACGCGAGGCAATATTCAACCTACGACTTACCTTAGAAGATTGGCATTTGTAGTCTTAGAGAAAGCTTTTGACAATGATGACTGCAATACTCTCTTTCAAATTCTGAACGTGGCAGGGGTAAAATACAGGGAGCGAAAGACTATTTACTATTTGTAAAGAAACCAAATGGCAGTTATAAGAGCCGATGGGCACAAAAGGGAAGCAGTGATTAGGAAGGGAGTGGGACAGGGTTGTAGCCTATCCCCGATGTTATTCAATCTGTATATTAAGCAAGCAGCAAAGGAACAAAAGAAAGATAAACATCAACGAAAGCAAAACGAGGATAATGGAATGAAGTCGATTTAAATCAGGTGACGCTGAGGGATTTAGATTAGGAAATGAGACATTTAACGTAGTAGATGAATTATGCTATCTGTTAATCAAAATAACTGTTGATGTTCGAAGTAGAGGATATAAAATGTAGACTGGCTATGGCAAGGAAAGCGTTCTTGAGGCAGAGAAATTTGTTATCATCGCATATAGATTTAAATGTCAGGATGACCTTTCCGAAAGTATTTGTTTTGAATGTATTGTGTATTTGCATTGAGTGTATGAAAGTGAAACATGGACGATAAATAGTTTAGACAAGAAGAGAATAGAAGCTTTCGAAATGTGGTTCTACATAAGAATGCTGAAGATTAGTAGGTAGATAACGTAACTAATGAGGTGGTACTAAATAGAGTTAGGGAGAAGTTGAATTTGTTTGCCGACCGCTAGGCGCTTCAGTCCGGAACAGCGCTGTTTCTACGGTCGCAGGCTCGAATCCTGCCTCGGGCATTGATGTGTGTAGTTTCCTTAGGTAAGTTACGTTTAAGTAGTTCTAAGTCTAAGGGGCTGATGACCTCAGTGTTAAGTCCCATAGTGCATAGAACAATTTGAACCATTTTGGAATTTGTTCCACAACGTTACAAGAAGAAGGGATCGGTTGGTAGGACACGTTCTGAGTCATCAAGGGATCACCAGTTTAGCACTGGAGTGAAGTGTGGAGGTTCTCGTATCCAGTGTATTTTGCACTAAATCCATTACAGTACGCGCATCAAGCCCTCTCGTTACTCGTGAGCATGGCAGCTGCTCGAGAATAGAGCAGCGAGTAATTCGTGGCTCGAGCACAGGTGCCAACGAGTGAGGTTACACGGTCACATACGTAGCGGACGGGAAATCGCCAAGCCTGGTAATGAAAAGCTTACGATGAAAACTGCAAGTACGATGGTTACACGTATGATTGATTCATTATATCACCAACATAATATTTTGATCTTTGCATTTTCGTGCTGTCTTGTTTGCAAACATCGTAGAAGCAGGAAATGATCACACTATTTAATCGTTGAGCATGTGCCAGAAGTAAAACTTTCTTTCTCTCCTATAATCAAACTCAAGCCAATTCATAGCTGTTTAATGGAAGAAATAGCCTTGTAGTTAAAGTAAAGACTACTAGAGTAATGAATGATCAAATGGAATTGGTTAATGCAATTGATGCTAAAAATAACGTAACAGAGTAGACGACATCTATGGGCCTGGAATGCAAAAATCTATTCGTAACAGAAACTTCTGAATACAAATCTGTATATTATATTTATCTTAAACAAGTGGAGACTGTTTACACAGATGCTTTGTGTTCCATCTCGTCTGATACGATTTTCTTCACAAAATAATTTCTTTGCCCCTCTTATTGTTATGAATAAACACAATACCATTGAGTTGTTCTGGATCGATACAGCAGCGCTTCTCGGATTCAATTAAGCATTCCCTGCTCAAATTTCTTTCGTTTGCAGCGCTACTAACTTAAATTCAGGAAATTTCTTTCGCCAGTTCAAAGAGCTTCGGGAAGACATAGGCATTGGCCTTCCACCACAACAAAAGTTCTTGACGTTATCATCTTGGGTATATATATTCAAATATGTTTCAAGTTCATTTTTGTGTTTAGAAGTTGATGAACGGCAGCTTCGAAACTTCTTCACGTGAGAGGACATGGGATCTATGTTCTCTTCATCACGACGACACTGTTTAGATTTTGACGATCAGTTTGATAAATATTTTCTTTCTTCTCTTCATTCTGTACTAAGATTTCCTTGAAATGAGACAGAAAATCTGTGGTCATGTAATGAGAATCCTGTAGTTAGTTTACGACTTTCTCTTTTAGGCAGGTTTCTGCACGTCCTTTTTGCGATTTAACTGCTGTATTGCTATCTTCACTTTGGCAAGTATCTAGTAAACTAAATGCCCACGCCACCATAAAAGGCAGGGTTGGTTCTGTTTCACCCTCCAGGTCATTTTTGGCTGCTTTAAAAAGTTCAAGGAATATAATTATGCCCTCCACTACATCAGGTGATACGAAGGTATTGCCCGCATCTCGTGGTCGTGCGGTAGCGTTCTCGCTTCCCACGCCCGGGTTCCCGGGTTCGATTCCCGGCGGGGTCAGGGATTTTCTCTGCCTCGTGATGGCTGGGTGTTGTGTGCTGTCCTTAGGTTAGTTAGGTTTAAGTAGTTCTAAGTTCTAGGGGACTTATGACCACAGCAGTTGAGTCCCATAGTGCTCAGAGCCATTTGAGAGCCAGCCAGCCACGAAGGTATTATTTCCTGTTTGTTTTTCTATCCAACAGCAAATTCTCAATTTCATTTTTTTGTGAATGAAACGAATCCAACGTCATGTAGATGGCATTCCATCTCGTTTCAGCATCTTGACGTATTTTTTTTTTTTTAATCTTGCCTCCAGACCGGAACGTTTCACGTATCCTACAGTTCTACACACTGCCTGGGTGGTTTCATTAATGTCAGGCATTCTTCACAAAGGAACTTTTCATCCAATGTGTGTCTTAACGCTATGTTTATACAGTGCATTGTGCATGGGAGACGTTTGTGGTGTTGAAGAGCTTTCCTTATGTACGGCCCTTGATCTGTCACAAATATCACATGTTTAATTACAGGAGAGATATATCTATCTCAGACTATTTTTCACATAGCTCTGTAAGAATGTTTTTACTCGTCTATCAAACGTCGTGAAACTTGGTTGTAAGGAGCACCTTCTTTCGCAGTTCTTATCAATCATCAGAGTCTATAATAATACTATGTGACAGTCCGATAATGTATTTTGCAATACTTGTCATTCCGAATATCCCACGTCACAGAACAATCGTTCTGGTCAATAGCTTTCCCTGCTTGAGGCAAGATCTCACTTCTCACGCGATCGGCAGTATCTGTATATGTCGAGAGACAGTTTTCGGAGAAGGGAAAATCTCTTGCGCTCTCACTGTCCCATGCTTGGCACCAGTATCTGTTAGTCCTTGTGAAAGGCTAATAAACCTATCTCTACAAACAATGTTGAACGGCCGTAGAGCGAACGCACACATTTGCACGCACTTGTCCCAGACTCACTCCTTATCGTTGTTGGAAACTGTTATAGATGTCTAATGTGTTACACTTTTGCACGTATGACTTTTCCATGCTCGTGGTGCTTCCTGTGTATACGGGACTGAACTTAACCCACAGGGTCACGGGTATTCCTTAGCCACTATCTGGAATTAGAAATAGCAGAAGTAAACATTTGTTGTGTCGAAAACAGCTCCTATTTTTTCTCCTTTCTCTTTAAAACAATGAAGGATTTTTTTCGGAAACTATAAGCCAAGAAAAGTATATCCAAAAAAATTGTCGCATGATTTAAATTATCACGTCATCACATACGTTGCTGAATGCGCTGAATGTGCAATTTTTTTTTAAAGAGCCATCATGTCCCAATTTGAAACGTGGTGGACTGTTATTTCAATAAATTTTATATCATTCAGATCTACATGAAGTCGAAGGAACACATTTACGTTCACAAAAAGTACTTCCCATTGCATTTTATTTTGTTTTTAACAGTGACCTACGTCCGTGACTGAGCATTTCAGCTTTAGGTGGAACTGAACTAAATGAAATTAGTCTATGAGAGAAAGTAATGCATCAGTTTTTATAGTTTGTAATGTGAACGTCCAGCGTAAATAAACTTGGCATCAAAGTTCCAAAATCACAATGTAATTTCTAAATTGTGTCGTATTAACGTAATAAAAACATACTAGGTAACGAAATATTTTACTACACATCACAATATTATTAGACACTTACGGCAGAGAGCACTTTAAGAAATTTAGACTTTAGTGGCTACAGACTTTTTGATAAACTTTCATTCAGTCGAGCTGATGGCTCTTCAAAAAATTGCGCATTCAGAGAAATGCGTCACGTATGTCATGACTTGATACTTTAAATCATGCATTCAAAATATCTGGTAGGGACTGATTTATTTCCACTATTAAATGATGGGAGGCCTGGACAGACGTAGTGAATACTAGAAGTAAGTACGAGATCAAATGAAATTTAATTTTACTGGCTTTCTCCGTCAGCAAGTGGATGCAATTAGCAGAATGGCCGGCCGATGTGGCTGAGCGATTCTAGGCGCTTCAGTCCGGAACCGCGCGACCGCTACGGCCGCAGGTTCGAATCCTGCCTCGGGCATGGATGTGTGTGATGTCCTTAGGTTAGTTCGGTAGCTCTAAGTCCTAGGCGACTGATGACCTCAGATGTTAAGTTCCATAGTGCTCAGAGCCATTTGAACCATTTTTTTTACCAGAATGATTTACGAAAGTCTTACTTCAGCACAGCGTCTTTGGTTCACTTACTTGCAAAGCATATCTGTTACGAGCGCTCCAAATACTCATTCGTAATAACATTCGAAAACAAACTAAACGCTCTAATAATATACAACAACCTTTAACCAGCCACTGTTCAGAAAGCAAAAGCGACCTGAAAATAAATCTTGAGCACTCTTTTTTGACATAGCTATAAGAGTTAACTTCAGGAAAATCGGATAACATAATCGTGGGTACCTTGTTCAACTACCCCAAATTGTTTCGGGACTGTACATCAGAACGTACGTCCCATCTGCTAACATTTGCAGAACGTCGTCTTTGGGGCATTTTTTCAAGCGTGCACGTTGACTCGAGGCATTATGATACATATTCGATAACATTTTACCTTTCCGTTCCCTCCGATACCATTTCCCAAAAATACATTATAGACCTCGAAGGTGCTTCAGTTTACTTTACTGAAGGATGTGAAGCATTGCAGAAGCACTGCCTACCTCAGGAGATTGGAGGGCTGCCCTATTTCTGAACCATCAGTACTGAATTGCAATGTTTAAGAGATTTATGCATCTCTGCAATTTTCTAGATACTCTCCTGAATATATAATAGCAACACTCTTTCAAAAATATGTCTTTATAATTTTATTTTGATTCATGAGTTGTTTTTTATTACGATAACATAGCTTTAACCATTGGGAGTATTTAAACTTGACTGCTACTTTACCCAACGCTATAGATGATGATGTTTGGTTTGTGGGGCGCTCAACAGTGTGGGCATCAGCCCCCGTACAAAGTTCTAATTTTTAAACAGTCAAATTTTTAACCAATCCTATCTAGCCACTGTTACGAATTATGATGGTGAAATGATGAGGACAAAACAAACACCCAGTCCCCGGGCAGTGAAAGTCCCCAACCCGGCCGGGAATCGAACCCAAAGCTATAGACGAGCACGTCGAGTTTGAATGTTATTGCAGTTTATTCAATGTTGCGAACAACTGAAGTGCCTCGAGATATCCGTTGAGATTCCGCCAATGGCGTCTCAAGTACCTTTCCACAACTTTGGTGCTGTAGGTGCCTCATAAATTTCTAACACTGTGGAGATACGTCCCGACGTATTCAGTTTGTAATCGCATGCCGAAGTTTTAATCTTAATTCTCCAAAATGAAATAGAAACGAGAGATCTGTCATCGTCGTCCATTTGAAGGCATGCATGGAGGGTACGTGCCACTCCACGCATCTTACGATTAGGTGACATTAGTCATGTGCTACGATCTGTCCAAATTGCAGCCACCTGAGAAAAGATGTAAGCGTTACTGTGCGCGGAACGCTTCAGGAAGCTAATATGAATGTGAAGCGACCGGCATGCGCGCTCTCAACGTTGCCCACAGGACTGAACTTTCTCGTTGGACACAACATGCATTATGACCTCCAGATTAATGAAGTTGCGCTTTCTTCGCAAAAGTATTCCAGTTCAGTTCGGAAAAGTAATAGCAAAGATGTTTTGGTTTAATGAGGTACTGATACGCTTCATTATGCAGAGCCAACCCCAACTCCGCCTACAAAATTCAGGAGGTTGTTCACGGATATTTAGCGAGTATTTTCATATACGGGACACGTGATCTATGGTTGCTCATTTCAGAATGATAATGTATTTATGATTTTGCGATTTTTATCCCCAATTAACTTTTTCATAATACGAAAAAGCCGGTAATATGTAATCACCAAAAAGTGAAACGCAAGTCAAGGTGTAATGCAGCAACCCTCGTATGCAAAATTACTATGACGTGTCTGCCATCTCTGTGGGAACAGGTCAACATAGCGCCATTATGCCGCTATTCAATTACATTTAACCCATACACGAGGACCGCATCAGTTAACTCTTCGTCAGTTAACAAAAAAAAAAAAAATGGTTCAAATGGCTCTGAGCACTATGGGACTTAACATCGGAGGTCATCAGTCCCCTAGAACTTAGAACTACTTAAACCTAGCTAACCGAAGGACATCACACACATCCATGCCCGAGGCAGGATTCGAACCTGCGACCGTAGCAGTCGCGCGGTTCCGGACTGAAGCGCCTAGAACCACTCGGCCACCACGGCCTAAAATTTATTAACACCGAATACAATTTTAAATATTAGGAAGTCTTTTTCTGAAGGTATTTGTATGGAGTTTAGCCTTGTACGGAGGTGAAATATGGACTATAAATAGTTCACAGAAGAAGGGAATAAAGGCTTTTGAAATGTGATGCTACGGAAGAACGCTGAAGATCATATGAGTAAACAAAATAACTAAATTAATTGGAATGAGGAAAAATCTACTCAAAATAATAAACTGAAGGTACAGAGAAGACGGATTATGACAACCATAAAACACTAGCAGTTTATTTTACGACGTCAAATTTTAAATGAAATTACTTAGTAGGGAAAAGGAATTACGAAGGGACTATCATTTCTGTATCTACATTTGTGAACATTCTGTGAGAAGAACAAATTTACATACAGCAATATTATATGTTATGTGTGTTAAATGCTCCCAGAACTGCGAGTAGTATCGACACGGCTTTGCAGACTGGAAGATTTTACCTGCATGTCGCTTCTAACTGGCTGTTAGAAAACAGCAGTGAGACGCAAGACGAAATTTCACAGTAACTGGTGTTGAATTTGTAACTCGATACTAATGAATATTCATCGTGAGTGTCTGACAGTCAGTGCTCCTCTTCCCTGTGCCAGGAGAGCATCTAGGGTGTCAAGTCGATGTTCAATCCCTAAGAAAACTTTCAGATAGCACGATACTCACATAAATTGCCTCATAAGTGAGGAATAGTTATAGCTCATACATGAAAGCAGTATTTAGTATTTTGCTATAAAGTTTATTTCTGTGAAAGCTCACTTTTTAATGGCTATAGCTGTTATAAATCACTTATCATTACCCATAGCCCATAAACACTTCTTAGCCGATGGTTGCGTCTATGTATTGACTGAAATAAAATTTATAGTTAAAAATAATGCTCTCACTGATGCTCTTATCCAAGAACGTGGGTACCTTTCTAGTACGAATACTCTTTTACAATTTGCATGCATTTGCTAGGCTGAATTTTCATGAAATTTAAACAATGTGCTGCGGAAGGGAACTTGAAATTATCAACATACCACGAGCGTTATTCTTCCATCTCGAACTTTTCACAGCTTAAGATGCAGAAATAACTACTCGGACTAAAGAAGAGGGAATAGGGACACTATACAATTAGCAAACAATTCCATTAGTAATTAATAAGATGATCGGAAATGTTCATGAGATTTACTGTGTAGAAACGTTTCGCTGTCAATAACAAACAACGTATGATGATTTCTACGATGAGAGATCCTGGTATAAAACGACATGTAAAATACATAGGTTTTGTCTAAAGGGAGATGAAGCAAGATTTACGCAATAAAATTCATTCTTGAATTCGGATATTGTATCTTACATTTTTGTAGTCTTGTACAGTGATTACAGACGCTTAGTACTTTACTTGAATGACGACTGAAACTTTCTTAATTCAAACTTGTGCATTATCGTGATTATAGGCTACAAAATCAGTTTTATATCAGCGTTTCATATTCAGCGCGTTGGTGGCTGTAAATACGAACATGATTACCACTTGCCACAAAGTATTAAGACTAGACTGTACAACCTAACTGCTCCTCAGGGACACGGAAGAAATATGTTGACCTTCGTTTATTGATCCGTGTCGGGCTGCTAGGCAGAAACGGAAATGTTTATTCGCTGAAACTATAAACTGCATGGGAAAACATAAAATCAATTGAAAGTTTTACCTTATGTGATCTCATGAAGCTATATGGCAAATTAGAAGTCACAGATGTAAAAAATTCATGAAAAGCACAATACCTAATTAAGCATATGACATAACTACTGTAAGCAGTCTAATAAATACCATACTTATGTCTTACTTCAGACAATTGGAAGCAAAATTCTGCTAACTTGCAAAGATATATACACTTAAGTGAAACTGAATACGTTGGTGTCCATGAACTAAGAAATATTCTCAAAATATGGCGATTCACATACTTACGTGTTGAACACGAGGAATTCGGAAAAAGTACGATAGTTGGTGACTCACGAATAAGAAATGGAAACACATAGTATGAGAAAAAATTAAGCGAATTTGAACTGTCAATTTCGTATAGCTCATATAACTTCAGAACAAAATGTGATTAGCTACAGAAACAAAGCAGCACACATTGTGATGTGTTATACACTTTTTGATGATTTCTGGAAACTCCACTAAAAGTTAGCGCCATTAATTTTCGAAGGCTGCTCTCCCTTCAGCAGCGGTCGGTAGAGGACACAGAGAGCAACACGAGTGACGAGAAGATCCCAAACACAATACAGAAACTAGTGATGAGATAACTAACAACTGTGTAATATTTCATTGCTACCTTTAAGATAAAATTTTGAATAATTGTGCCAGCATAAGGGCTTACGTAAGAATCTTCACCCCTGCAGACCTGTGAACTCACCGTTCACTGTGAAAACAAAAGAACGTCTCCTAAAGATACACTCCCCGCCGCATACAGACGTTATTGCTTTTAAGGACAAGCTATACAAGAATGTTTGAAGTCCAGCATGAACCCGGACTCCACCAGCCAAATTTCGAAGGTTCTTTCGTAAGTTTTTCAGAGTTGTAGCGTAATTCCATTTCTTTTGTTACCTTACAACATTTACTTTTGTATCTATGTTGCACTGAAAATATCTGCACAACGATGCAGATGTCGACGGTATGTGCTGCTTCTATTGTCACGAAACAAACTTGTTCATTGTACTCACTGTACTTGCTACTGACAACAGTAATGGCCACTTTACTCTCTTCCTTCAAGCTTGCAATCAGGAGTACTCGGTTCTGTCTCGAATTTCTTTTCCCGGCAGTGATAATACGTCAGAAGTGATACACGGTAGTGCTGTTGTGTTCTGGTCTTCGCTCTGAGACCTACTCTGTGGCAGCTCTCGACGCTTGTCTACCCTGTGCAAGTCTCTGCAGAAGTACTTACTCACTCACGTGGCATTGTTGCAGTCCCCAGTGTTCACGCCACAAGAGGACGCAAGTCCGGAGGGCTGAAAAAGCGCACTATCCTTTCCCGCTTCGGATCACCTTCAAATTTCGTCGAATGGTTTTTAACGGGCCCTGTGGTTCCACCCTGAATATCGGAGCTCAGATTGTGGTCACACAACATTCCAACGAGTCAGATCACGTTCAGTGGGGTCGCAGCCACACAATGGCCTTACGTTAGAGCTGAAACGCCATTGGGGTGCCATTAGTGTCGAACGTTGTCCAGAACGTCGTCCTGTTTTCCTGTTTTTCATCGCTCTGCGAACTGTCGTTTTTGACTTCGAAATCTGTGGGAATAAACGCCCCAATGGAAGGTGTGGTTCCATTGACACCCTTTATGAGACCTCTTGAGGCCTTTCCGTGTCGATTCTAGGCGGCGGGGTGTCTGGAACGTCTTCCTCGGCCAGACCCCCCCCCACCCCCTCCCGAAAAAAAAAGAATGCGTGTTATCAATGTTGAGTATCGCGGTTCTAATCTCTATCGCAGAGACGTCAAAATAACATGTAAATCGTGGGTAAGAGAGGGTGTGACCTCATTTCCATTGTGTGACATGTCCACGATGGCAATGGGCAAAATTGTAAAATTGTAGTCAGATTTGGTACAAATGCAGCTTCCAGCTCACATTAACTTCTAAGCTATGGTCCTCCCTTCTCATGTGTCGACAACTTGTTGTTTGAAGCGTCGCCAAGAACGAGGGTAGCGCACAGGGTGCCATTCTTGTGCACCGTTACAGATGGAGCTTGTAGGCACCTTTGAGCTAAATTTCATACTTACGTATCACAATTGGAGACATTTACAGCTTCTCGAAAAAGTGATCTTTTTATATTATTGCGCAGTGCAAGTACCAACAAGCCGTATTAGAGCATTTTTACTCCACCTCTTACATCCAAGCTCCCTCCGCTATTGGGAGTGACACATCTTTCTCCCAAAGTATTTTCGTATGTATAATAACTCATCTACCTAACAAATTTACACAAAATCGCTCTACCTTTGCTTGAGTTATACTTCACGTCACTCCGTTTCTACTGCCTACTCTCTCCCGATTCTACAAAGAACCGAATTTCTTCTATAAAATGGCTTCAAACTTCTTATCACCTTACAACTAATGTAATGTGTTAACATTTGACGTTATACATTTGAGCGAGAAAAGATTTACAAAACATCTGAAATTTTGCTTACAGAATGTTGGAAGTTTAGAAGTGCTCTCATTAACAAATATGTACAGTCTGGATAATTTGCGCTCAATTTTAAGAAAATGCAGTTTTTCACGCATCATAGTGTTTATGATGTCATATCTCCTGAACTATGTTCATTCAATAGTAGATGTGAATACTGTCTACAAAATGTGTGGTGAATACATATAGTAAATGAGTAATAAATTAAAACATCGTGCTTCATGCAGCAGTTTTACTTCATGAAAAGCGGAAATATTCTAAGCTATAAACTTTTATGGTTTCTCATTTTGTGGGGGTTGTCAACGAGAATAAGTTTCGTAAAGGTCTGAAATTATTTGTAAAGTTTGTTACAAATCGCTAAGTGCTGGATGAATAAAGTATGGGTATTCGCGCGTCCGTGTGCTACACTCCTTTCTCACCTCCACCTCCACCGCTTTGATAGGTAGGTAGTTCTTTCCCCAACATCGATCCTTTCAGACAGTAAGTGATACATATACCACTCTTGATTGAAATCGGTCCAGCTGTTTAGGAGGAGATGTGAAATATATACGTACATACTTACATAGATGTATTTTTGTAATATGTATGGCTATACAGTAGAGTCTCGATAGTTCAAGTTTCCAGTAATCCGAGCCTCTTAAAAAAAATTGCAACGATCTACTTTCTTTTTTTTACTGACATGATAATAATGAAAACATCATTGCAGAAGATAGAAAGGGAGAATACCGCTCAGTGACAAGGAAGACAACAATACTATCAACACCGACGATTAGCTCGCTGCCCTGTTTCACGAACATCTGTTGCCAGTATAGCACGAAATACCCCGACTGCTGCCGGCTGCTACCGGTCAAAACTAGGAGTTCATACGCTGCTGTAGTTCCCAGTACCTGTAATGTTCAGTGTTGTGTGTCGTTTTGATTGTTGACTGTGTGTTCCGTTGTACATCTTACAAAGATGAGTGCTGTAACAAAAAAGAGGAAATTTGTGCCTTTGCATCTACAATTAGACGTACTAAGACGACTTGACAAAGGAGAAACAATAAAAAAACTTGCTCTCGAATATGGTGTCCGTGAAGTTACTGTTGGTGACTGGCGAAGAAACCGGTTTAAATTGGAACAGTTTTCTTCACAGAAATGCTCACACGAATCTCTCAGTCGAAGAAGTATAAAGAAGTCTTCGAAAAAACAAGTGAGACATTGTTCATGTGGTTTACCCAACAGAGACAGAAGGGTGCTCCGATTTCTGGCCCAATCTTGCAAGGAAAAGCTTTGTTTTTCAGAAACCAGCTGCAGGAAGGAGTTGACAATTTCGCCGCTAGTGTGGGCTGGCTCGACAAGTGGAAGAAGAGGTATGGAGAGCGTCAACTAGACGTATGTGGAGAAAAACTCTCTGGTGACGCTCAGGCCGTTTCGGAATTTATCGTCGAGTTTAAAAAAATCATAACTGACGAAAAGTTGTCTAATGAACAAATATATAACTGTGACGAAACTGTGCTAAATTTTAAAATGTTACCAGCGAGAACACTTGCTTCTTGTGAAGAAAAAAGTGCTCCTGGGCACAAAAAAAATCAAAGAGCTGCTCATAGTTCTGGCAGCTTCAAATGCAACTGGAAACAACAAAGTAAAACTAGTTGTGATTGGGAAGTCTGGTAAGCCAACAGCATTCAAGAATGTATCCATCTCAGCTCTTCCGGTTGTCTATACGCATCACAATAATGCCTGGATGAATCAGGAAATCTACAAGAACTGTTTTTTTGACTCATTTGTACCTGACTGCAAGAATTTTTTAAAAGAAAGGGGACTGCCATGTAAAGCAATTTTGCTCATGGGTAATGCGTCCTCACATCCAAGAGCAGGAGAACTGCAGTACGACGGTATCCGTGCCTTGTTTTTCCCACCAAACGTTACCTGTCTCGTTCAGCCCATGGATCAGGGCGTTCTGGAATCTCCAAAAAAAGTATCGACGGCGATTGCTACAGTCAATCCTGCATTCCGAAGACAACGAAAGCATTGTAGGGGCTTTGAAGAAAGTGACTTTGAAGTACGTCGTGTACTGGATTAGCGAATCTTGGAGCGAAATAAAGTCAGACAAAATTACTAAGTCATGGAGGAAAATTCTACAGGAAAGTATGCCAAACACAGAAACTGAAGATTTAGCAGATGAGGACGATCAACCATTGTGTAATTTAATCAGAAGGTTGCCAGGGTTTGAAGAGGCAGAAGAGGTGGAAGTAGGCGAGTGGTTAAATTCGGACGAACAGTTGGAAGTGACAGACTCTTCTATAGTTGACATGGTTAACATTCCATCGCAGTGTGAGAGTGACCAGGATGACGAGGCAGAGGCTGCAGCGATGATGAGTCACACCGATGGCTACGCTGCTCTCGAGGCCGCCATACGCTACGTGGAACAACAGCCTGAGGCGACACCAACTGACATACTGCTCCTGAGACGGTGGGGTGACATTGTCCCGAGGAAACGTTGCAGCTTCGCCAAACTAAAGACACTTCACTATTACTTGTCTAAATAAATAATTATTGTTATTCTGCCAATGCAAATGCATGTGTAAATACTTTTATTTTAATAAAGTTCATATTTTGACCTGTATTACTTGCAATATAATATTTATTTTCTCATTTAAATTTCGATAGTCCGAGTTTTCGATAGTTCGAGGTGGTTCCGGTCCCTATCACCTCGAACTACCGTGACCCTACTGTACCACATATACTAGAATTTAAGTAATGTTAGGTACAATTTACGTTTGTTTTACGTATTGTTTTAATGCACATTAACTTTAGTGGAAGGGAAATCAGTAATGCCAACAAGTTATCTTCACTTCATGTTGTTTTTTTTGGTTCTTATTTTAATCCACAGCCATATGTACTGATTACCATTACTCCCAAATATGCAGGATACACATAAAAATACGTTAGTGTAAGATTCATGTAGAACACTTTCCTAATGTTACAGTTCAATCTTATTGTTTTGATTGTCGTAGGTTTCATTTTGTTTGTATTTCCTGTCCGTAAAGCCACAATAAATTCATTTGCGACATTACACGATTTCACCGATCAAGTCGAAAGAGACGTTGAAGAATTATCATCTTAGCACAACGGTATTTTACGTAGGAACGGTATAATACCTGCTTATTTGTTATCAAACTGTGATAAATAAAGGCCAGCGTGTTTGGTTTGAGATGTTTCACGCCATACGTGCCAACGGCCATCTGTGTGATGGAGCATAGAACGAGATCCATCTGAAAGACCACCTGTCGCCACTTAGTGGATGTGCCGTTGCGGCACTTTCTTGCAAATTCCAGCCTTCGTACCCAACGAACGGGATCCAGCATTGGTGCATGAACTAGGGGCCTATTGTGGAGGCTCGCAGGCAGCTACGTTAGCAAACGGTAGTTGAGGAGACACTGTTAGAAGCCTCTTGTTCATCTGGGCGGTAATTTGTCGAACAGTTGGACGTCTATTCGCCCGTACACATCTCCGCAGCCATCGTTCACCCCTGTCATCTATGGCCCTTGGTGCACCACAGTTGACTGGGCACCAGTTCTGGGATAGCGCTGTTTTGCCACACACGGTAAACTTTAACACGGTGGCATGCGAACCGTTTACAATCTTAGCCGTTTCGGAAATGCTTCCACACATGACCCGAAAGCCAGTGATCGTGCCCTTCTGGAAGTCAGATAAATCGCTCCTTTTCCGCATTACGACAACGACTACACTGTTCCCGGTCTCTCAGACAAGCTGTATATAGCTTTCACTGTTAGTACTGCCGCCTGTCGTCTGTGAGTGGTGACGTCGAAAATAGGCGGTGGCCACATAAATGTGACCGGACCGTCTAGTTACGACCTGGAAAGAAATACTCTTATGATAAGAACCACCATCATCTTACCTCTTATTACGGTAAGGGTGATTACGTGGATTGAGGAGGGGCGAGGAGAAGATGAATGAACAGGGTGGGGGAAGGTGGAGACGGATTCAAGTAGCGGGAGTCGAAGATGAACACGTAGAGTGGTAGATGCAATGGACAGAGAGAGGGGAGAGGAAGAGGTGGACGGAGAGAGAGGGAAGAGGAAGAAGTGAACTAACAGAAGGTGGAAATAAATACATACGTGAGAACAGCGGGTACTGAGCTAGTGTGGAATAAAATGAGTGAGTACTACCAGTAAAGTACAAATAACACGAGTTTCATGTAGTTAATTATTTTTTATTGTTACCGCGCGAATGTATTCAAATAATATGAATGCAGAAATACCATGAACTGGATAACGACTAATTTTAGAACACTAGGTTAAAGACCGAACATAGAAAAATGCACACTTAAATGGTATAGAGTGTTCCCAAATAAATTCACATAAATTGTGGGGTAACTGATTAAGCCCACCACTATACCATCTGTCCGCAACTGAGTTAGAGCTTGATGTGTAATAAACTCGACGTTGACAAGACGTTCCTTTCTTCTTTCTTTCACGTGGAAAGATCGTGCATTAGTACTGTAAGCACATTTTCCGTCAAATAATGCAAAGAGCCCGTTGTCAAAATGTTATCTGGGCTGTAAGGTATTAACTGAAAGTGTATCGTGCTGGAAAAAATAGTACTTGTAGGAAAAAAAAACAGGTTGGTTCCGTACACTGCTACTGATTCACTGCGAATACAAACGGAAAATCTTTCAGTTAAGTCGCAAAAAACCGTGCCATCGTGCGTGCTTTACGAAGCGTTACTGCTTTTTGGCATTTCACGTGATTGCGATTGTTCTTGTTCATTCTTCCTGTGTCGTGCCTGAAATATTACTGCAGTGGAGATACTGGTAGTATTGCAGAAAAATGCGACGGAGCATAAAGGAAGCTTGGCGGTGCACGCAAGAGCAGCTCAGTGTCGGTGGCGCCACAATGGAATTAGGAAGAGGAGTCCTGCGACACCGGTGCCGCCAGCGCCGAATCCTGATTTGATTTCTGGTTCGAGTATTCGGATTTCCTCAGCTTCAGCCCTCAGCTCAAATTACAGACTTGCTCTCCATCAAAGATCACAGTCGGCTTCCACTGCACAGGCGCACTCCTCCAGAAATATTGCGTTGAAATCAAATTTTTTCCACTTCACTGACGCACGCCTGTAGAAATATTGCCTTGAAACCATACTTGAGAAGGCTGGTGCTAGCATCACTGTCATATTACACTTCTCGAGACATTAGGTAGGTGCCTTCTGTTTATAACTCCTGGAGATTTCAGTATGTTCATTTTCATGTAATTAACTAGGCATGTGATAATAACTGTTATACATGTTAAGTCAAACTATACAGTTATCATACTGCACATCTGATTGCGTGTGGGTATTTTCAACTGAAGGTTTTGAATGTAATCTGCAATTATATTGAACGGGTACCTGCCGTCGCTGGACTGATACCAGTACTATTATGTGCATGTGACATACATAGAGGATCAACACTTCAAAAGAGTCTCATGTGAAAAGATGTATAATACGTAATCGAGCAATAGCACATCTTTGTTAAAGCAAGAAGCGGATAATGATTTTCTTAAAAGTACGTATTTTCGTCATCCATGTTAAGGGCAAAGAAATGTATTTGGGATTATACTGCTAGCACTTCGCTTCTATTTATGGGTGGTAACAATGTTCGCTGAAGATGTTTAGGGCGTGACTACGTGGAAACTGAAAAAGCAGAGTAGGCTACACAAAAGACGAATGTCCAACAGAAAGAAAAAGAGCATCCTATGGGCTCTAAACTAAAGACATAAACAGAGTTACTAAGGTAGTGGTACGTACTACCCCTCCAGATAGTCTTTATGGTAGTCTAAGTATTTGTTCCATAGGTACCGCTCTGTCGAAACTGACATAAAATAAATCGACGCCCACGTGTAGGACCAATTTAATTATTATATGTTTTTACCGACAACCGATTCCACTGTGATGATTTTAGAATCATTCAAAGAAAGTCTACGGTCACTAGTGTGGAAATACCCAGATCATGCAATATTAGTTAGAGGCGACTTTACCCTACCAAGTATAAACTGCGACGTCTATGGATTAATTGCAGTGGGCTCAGAAAGAGAGTTATTTTCAACATGTTTTCCAAAAACTGTATTGAGCAGTTAGTTGGACTTCCCACACGCAGTAGGAATATTTTAGACCTTGTAGCTACAAATAGGCCTGACCTAATCGACGGTATCAGTAAAGAGACAATGGTTAGCTAAAATGGTTCAAATGGCTCTGAGCACTATGGGACTTAACATCTATGGTCATCAGTCCCCTAGAACTTAGAACTACTTAAACCTAACTAACCTAAGGACATCACACACATCCATGCCCGAGGCAGGATTCGAACCTGCGACCGTAGCAGTCGCGCGGCTCCGGACTGAGCGCCTAGAACCGCTAGACCACCGCGGCCGGCCAATGGTTAGCCACCATGATGTCATCATAGCGACTTTGGTTACGAAAGTTACTAAATCTATCACGAAGGCCAGCAGAGTATTTCTGCTAGAAAGAGCAGACAGACAATTGTGAGCATCCCATTTAGATGATGAATTGACAACATTTAGTTCCATTACAATAGATATAGAGAAATTATGGACAAAGTTTAAACGGGCTGTAAATCATACTATGGAGAAAGTACACGCCGAGTATATGGATGAAGGCCCGAAAAGACCTACAGCGGTTTAACAACTGAATTCGAAAAATTCTGAGGAAGCAAAGGCTGTTGAACTCTCGGATCACAAGAGAACGCTCAAATGACGACAGGAAAAGCTCAAAAAGGTTCGAGGGTCTGTAAAAGGTCGATGTGCGAAATTAAAACTAACACCGTCATACTTCAGCAAAAGACCTTGCCGAGAGCCGAGAAAATTCTGGTCCCACGTAAAATCGGTAAGTGTGTTTAAGGCTTCCATCCAGTCCCTCGTTGACCACTCTGGTGTGGCAATAGAAGATAACAACACTAATGACGAAGTTTTAAGCTTCAAATTTGAGAAATCATTGACGCAGGAGAATAGTGCAAACATACTGTCGTTTGATCATGGTACAGACTCCCATACGGATGACATAGTACGACGCATCCCTGGCATAGAGAAACAATTGAAAGAGTTAAAAGTGAATAAAACGCCAGGTCCTGATGGACTCCCAGTTCGGTTTTGCAAAGAGTGCTCTACTGCATTGACCCTTTACTTAGCTTGCATTTATCGGAAATCTCTCGCCCAGCGCAATGTCCCAAGCAAAAAAAGGGCAGGTGATTTATGTATTTAAAAAGGGTAAAACAACGGACCTGCAGAATTACAAGCCAATATCCTTAGCATCGGATTGCCGCAGAATACTTGAACATACCATCTATTGGAAAATAATAAATTTCTTTGACGCGGAAAGCTTCTGTCCACAGATCTCTACGGTTTTAGAAAGCATCCCTCGTGCAAAACTCGTCTTTCTCTTTTCTCAAATGATACCCTGCGAACGTTAGATGAAGGAGTAACAGGTGGATTCCATATTACTACAGTTTCGTAAAGCAATTGACACGGTGCCACACTGCCTACTGTTAACGAAGGTACCAAACGAACGGAATAGCTTCCCAGATACGAGGGCAGCTCGAAGACTTCCTTAGTAACAGAACTCAGTATGTTGTCCTCGACGGCGGGTGTTCATGAGAGACAAGGCTATCGTCAGGCGTGCCCTAGAGAAGTGTGATGGGACAGCTGTTATTTTCTGTACACATAAATGATACGGCTGATAGAGTGAGCAGCAATCTGCATTTGTTTGCTGATGATGCTGCTGTGTAAGGGGTAGGTGTCGTCGTTGAGTGACTGTACGAGGATACAAGATGACTTAGATTGAATTTCTAGCTGGTGTGATGAATGGCAACTAGCTCTAAATGTATAAAAACGCAAGTTAACGCAGATGATTAGAAAAACAAACCCATAATGTTCCAATACAGCATTAGTAGTGTCTCGCTTGACACAAATGGTTCAAATGGTTCTGAGCACTATGGGACTTAACATCTGTGGTCATCAGTCCCCTAGAACTTAGAACTACTTAAACCTAACTAACCTAAGGACATCACACACATCCAGGCCCAAGCCAGGATTCGAACCTGCGACCGTAGCAGTCGCGCGGTTCCGGACTGAGCGCCTGAACCGCTAGACCACCGCGGCCGGCTCGCTTGACACAGTCACGTCGATTAAATACACTCCTGGAAATTGAAATAAGAACACCGTGAATTCATTGTCCTAGGAAGGGGAAACTTTATTGACACATTCCTGGGGTCAGATACATCACATGATCACACTGACAGAACCACAGGCACATAGACACAGGCAACAGAGCATGCACAATGTCGGCACTAGTACAGTGTATATCCACCTTTCGCAGCAATGCAGGCTGCTATTCTCCCATGGAGACGATCGTAGAGATGCTGGATGTAGTCCTGTGGAACGGCTTGCCATGCCATTTCCACCTGGCGCCTCAGTTGGACCAGCGTTCGTGCTGGACGTGCAGACCGCGTGAGACGACGCTTCATCCAGTACCCAAACATGCTCAATGGGGGACAGATCCGGAGATCTTGCTGGCCAGGGTAGTTGACTTACACCTTCTAGACCACGTTGGGTGGCACGGGATACATGCGGACGTGCATTGTCCTGTTGGAACAGCAAGTTCCCTTGCCGGTCTAGGAATGGTAGAACGATGGGTTCGATGACGGATTGGATGTACCGTGCGCTATTCAGTGTCCCCTCGACGATCACCAGTGGTGTACGGCCAGTGTAGGAGATCGCTCCCCACACCATGATGCCGGGTGTTGGCCCTGTGTGCCTCGGTCGTATGCAGTCCTGATTGTGGCGCTCACCTGCACGGCGCCAAACACGCATACGACCATCATTGGCACCAAGGCAGAAGCGACTCTCATCGCTGAAGACGACACGTCTCCATTCGTCCCTCCATTCACGCCTGTCGCGACACCACTGGAGGCGGGCTGCACGATGTTGGGGCGTGAGCGGAAGACGGCCTAACGGTGTGCGGGACCGTAGCCCAGCTTCATGGAGACGGTTGCGAATGGTCCTCGCCGATACCCCAGGAGCAACAGTGTCCCTAATTTGCTGGGAAGTGGCGGTGCGGTCCCCTACGGCACTGCGTAGGATCCTACGGTCTTGGCGTGCATCCGTGCGTCGCTGCGGTCCGGTCCCAGGTCGACGGGCACGTGCACCTTCCGCCGAACACTGGCGACAACATCGATGTACTGTGGAGACCTCACGCCCCACGTGTTGAGCAATTCGGCGGTACGTCCACCCGGCCTCCCGCATGCCCACTATACGCCCTCGCTCAAAGTCCGTCAACTGCACATACGGTTCACGTCCACGCTGTCGCGGCATGCTACCAGTGTTAAAGACTGCGATGGAGCTCCGTATGCCACGGCAAACTGGCTGACACTGACGGCGGCGGTGCACAAATGCTGCGCAGCTAGCGCCATTCGACGGCCAACACCGCGGTTCCTGGTGTGTCCGCTGTGCCGTGCGTGTGATCATTGCTTGTACAGCCCTCTCGCAGTGTCCGGAGCAAGTATGGTGGGTCTGACACACCGGTGTCAATGTGTTCTTTTTTCCATTTCCAGGAGTGTATTTAGGCGTAACGTTGCAAAGCAATATGAAATAAAATGACCATGTAAGCATTGTAGTAGTGAAGACGAATGGTCGACCTATTATGAGAATTTCTGGAAAGTGTGGTTCACCTGTAAGGGAGACCCCATATGGGACACTAGTACGGTGAGTTGCGGAGTATGTATGCAGATGTAGATGTAGATGTAGCAGATATAACAAGAGCCTCCTGAAAGTCGGCCTCAGTTGTAAAGTGCTTCTTTACGTATTTCTGAAAGTGCTTCTTTACCGGTCCTAAGAGACGAAATTTATGAGTGCGTGATGTAAGCTGTAAGGTGAGTTTTCTAACACAGTCCATCGGAAACTCTGGACCAAATCACGCGTAATCGAAGCCTTGGCGCTGGGGTGTAATTGGAAATTTGTGGTAAGTTCTATGGGATCAAACTGCTGAGGTCATCGGCCCCTAGGCTTACACACTACTCAGTCTAACTTAAACTAACTTACACTAAGGACAACACACACACCCATGCCCGAGGGAGGACTCGAACCTCCGCCGGCGGGAGGGGGGGGGGGGGCGCAGCGCGAACCGTGGCAAGGCGCCCAAGACCGCACGGCTACCCCGCGCGGCCGTTCGGGTGTGGTCATGTGGTCATGTAAAATTATGATAGTTTTTGAAAGTAATTCCGATTTTTTTTCTTTCAGTCGTCTTCTGCGACCGATAAAAAGTGGATCAATAAGAGGCAAGCATCCATGGTGTCTCCGTGGGTGAAGAAATCGACCAGCATCACTTTCGTAGGGAATAAAATTTTTTCAACTTCTTATGGGTGTAGAGACGAGGCTGAAAAGCTGTATCTCTCAGGCCTAGATGCGTCACATCATGAATTCACATTTTACCCCCCGTCATGATAAAGCGCAGCAGTAAAACCCCATCGTCTGATAGTACAATAAATGCTGGACAGAGAAAACATTCGCTTGGCTTTACTCTCGCCTGATAAAGGTACTTTACAGAGTGGCCCTATTCGATAGGATTTGAAGGTCAGAATCCGGACATCAGTTACCTATTACCATTAGAGTCTGAAAATACCGAAGGCTGCTAAATACAAAATGTTTCTACAATAATAGTAAATTCACTGGTCGCGGGACGTGTGTTGTATAGGCAATGTAATCGTGAGGGCTCTAGTTCGAACCTCACTAGCAGCAATTGCTTTTACTTAAAGTCTATATTTATTATCAAACGGAAATATTTGGTATTAAACGTTAAATCGGACTTTTATATTATAACATTTTTTTAGTTACTAAATCGGCAGGAATAAGCGAGAATTAGTAATAAATTAAAATCCGAAACATCAGACTCAAAATTAATTCACTATAGTCGACATAACCAACGGCCTTGCCGCATTGGTAACACCGGTTCCCGTCAGATCACCGAAGTTAAACGCTGTCTGGCTGCGCTAGCACTTGGATGGCTGATCATCCTGTCCGCCAAGCGCTGCTGGCCAGAGGGGTGCACTCAGCCCTTGTGAGACAAACTGAGGAGCTGCTTGATTGAGAAGTGGCGGCTCCGGTCTCGGAAACTGACATACGGCTGGGAGAGTGGTGTGCTGACCGCATGGCCCTCCATATCCGCATCCAGTGACGCCTATGGGCTGAGGATGACACGGCAGCCCATTGGTACCGTTTGGTCTTCATGGCCTGTTCGGGAGGAGTTTAGTTTTGTTTTTATAGTCGACAAAACCGTCTTGATGGATTCGTCAACTCCGGAGTGGCCGTGCGGTTGTAGGCGCTACAGTCTGGAACCGCGTGACCGCTACGGTCGCAGGTTCGAATCCTGCCTCGGGCATGGATGTGTGTGATGTCCTTAGGTCAGTTAGGTTTAAGTAGTTCTAAGTTCTAGGGGGACTGATGACCACAGCAGTTAAGTCCCATAGTGCTCAGAGCCATTTTTTGATTCGGCAACTGTTTGGATAATGAAGACAATTCTCATTTGTCTCCGTTGCACATTTTTGATTAGATTACATGTTTAGATCATTGTGGATCATCTTCAGATCTAACAAGGGGACCTTCCGGTCCCGGAAATTCAGTTCCGCATGGGACTTCGACGCCCGATTCGGTTTCGATCTTTCTTTCGTTTTCTTAACTGTTTTAAAAATTATAACAACTTTTAAATAAAGTTAGTGAACCAAATTTTATCAGTTAAATCATAAATAAAATAATCTTCTTGATGAAATGGCTATCACAGGATACTTAAAATGTGGATTACACTCGTCAATACGTTCTTTTTAAGAACTTTAATAAATTCAAATGCATTTAATGGAGGTAAATTAAAGTGTTAATTACTGTTGTTACAAAATTGGGCGGTAATAGAAGCTGTGGAAACGTTACAAATACTCGTTTTAAATCCGAGGGACCAGTGTCTTCCTGCAAAAGCAGACTGTAGCTGTTACCCTATTTTATATACATCCAGGCAGATGGTCAGGAAGTGTTAAAGCCCGCACGATGCTAATCGAGAAATGGGCGTTACATTCTATAATGCCAATTCATTTCTGATTTTAGTTGAGATTGGAGCCTTCTATAATGTGAAATAATGTAGGAATTTTTACAATATTGTGAATTAAAGACATAGCGAAAGCATCAGAAGCTGCAGATTCATCATACAGTGAAGTGTCGAAGGTGGTGTTAAAAGATGCGATTCTTTATTACGAAAGCTTACTTGGTGCTAATAATTTGATTGCTTCGGAATCTTCAACGACAATTTCTCGTGAAGCAATGTTTATGGGTGAAGAAATTTCCAGATGAACTATGGACATGTTGGCTGAAAAAATACTTGTGACCAATGATGAACTTGCTCACGAAAATAAAAACTATGAAGGTGAACCTTTCGAAAAGAACGAAGACACAGCTCATCGGATGAATATGAAACAGAAGAAAAGAAGTCAACAGAAGTAAACCGTCTTTCTTTGGATTACAAAATTAACGTTGATAGTATCGCAAAGCCTCACCCCACATGGAAACTACAAACATTAAAAAAGAGGGTACAGCCGGTTAAGAAGGAAAGAATATTTATGCCAGTGGGAAGAAGAAATAAGGAAAGGAAGTAATGAATTCGATAAGATGCAGAAATCAGTTCCTGGGCGTATGATCGTTTTGTTGAAGCCCAAGAGAATTACAGTTCCTGGGCGTATGATCGTTTTGTTGAAGCCCAAAAGAATTACCGGTAAGTGACTACAAGGAATTCACAACAGTGAGATTTAGCAGCAGGACAATAGTTTTCAGATTTTGAATTTAAAGCTCCTGATAGCTGGGTTCATAGATTAAAACATAGGCACGGGATTCGTCAGCGAATAGTGTCAAGGTTTATTTCAAGAAAATAAAAAGCGATGATCGAAGAAACCTTAGCTCCTGCTGACATTTTTCTAATCCACACCTTAAAACCAATACCGAATTTCAACAAAGATTTGGTTGTCAACACTTACCAGACAGGTATGTATTACAGGGTATTTAGACATTCATTTTACTTTCTATTTATACGATTCTCTGACAAAATACTTCAATTTCAGTTGTTTTTTTCTTTCCAGGATATCAGTATCAGTTGGTGCACAGCAGGACTCCGGCTGTCAAAGAAAGCAAAACTACTTATGTCAGGCCGGCCGGAGTGGCGGTGCGGTTCTAGGCGCTACAGACTGGAAGTGAGCGACCGCTACGATCGCAGGTTCGAATCCTGCCTCGGGCATGGATGTGTGTGATGTCCTTAGGTTAGTTAGGTTTAATTAGTTCTAAGTTCTAGGCGACTGATGACCTCAGAAGTTAGGTCGCATAGTGCTCAGAGCCATTTGAACCAACTTACGTCAAAAGACACGACTTGAAGTGACGCATACATACACCGTTCAATATGCTGTCACTAATACCCTACCTCAAGTGTTTGTTTGTTTACTAGAGGTAACCGGTAACTTTGTTCCCCCCCCCCCCCCTCCCTCCAAGTTCTAAAAACGGTAAAATAATATGAGCAAAATTTTACAAACGTTGTAATAACGTCTTCTAAACCTGTGAAGCTTGAGACAGAACAATATACTGACTTTCTCAGGCAGTGTTTGAAGTCTTGTGTGTGGGTCAACTACGGTTTCTGTTAATTATTGACTTTTGGCGTGTACAAGCAAAGCCTGCATTATACGACATCTTTCAGCAACACGAGAAATCCCCAACACGTACAATTAAAGTGACTCCTCAGAAATATACTCCACTCGTTCAAACATGTGACGTATATTTTTATAGACAAGTAAAAATTCTGATAAAAAAATTGCGCTTATCTTATTGAAAATAATACAGAAATAAATTATCATCAAGACTGTATAGAAATACAATCAATAGTCCACCATGAGCAGTCATCTCCAAATTTTAAGGAAATGATCCGAGATACCTGGTATGCTTCCAGGCTTTCTGATGAAAGACAAGTTTTCAAGAATGTCAACGAAGTATGTTTTTCAGCAGATCCTTTTTTTAAAAAAGAAAAAAATACGGTTTTCCTATAAACAATCGTCCTTCATAAATTGTGCAAGGTGCTAAAATATTTTTATTTTCAGTGTTCATGACAAATATATTTTGGTGCTTGCACATATAATACAAAATTGACAAATGAACATGATATGGTAAAAAATTTATATAATGGTAACTCCTCCCAGAATTTTGTGACAGTGGTAATTAATTTACCTCCATTAAAATGCATTTGAAATTATTCAACTTTTTAAAAAGAAAATATTGATGGGTGTAGTTCACATTTTAAATATCTGCGACAGCAATTTCATAAATAAAATAAAATTATTTATGACTTAAATTATGTACTTTACCTGAAGTACTACCAATTAACAATAGTTATAATTTTTAAAACAATAAAAAATGACAATCTAGCACGCTACCTACTGACCTGCTTCACTCATCTACTGCTGCAGTCCTTATGACCCACATATGAGATGTGTACGAGCTGCGTTTAAAACCTTAGAGTCCCTTTTCTCGGAATTTTCCGGATAGTGGGCTTTAAGACCTCTATGAGAGTCACCCTTGAGGTATAGTACTAACCTGCGAAGTCTCATCCCGACGTGAATTTCCAAGACCGCAAGGTCCCCTTGTAACTAGGCCCAAGACAAAATACAGGCCGTGGCGAGTATTACGTCACGAAGGTAGCCCTGAATCGCTCTATCGCTCAGCTCAGCAGACAAACTACGCTTCTGCACCTGTTAACTCATAATTGCGTATTTACGTTCAAATGAGAATTGCATCGTCTACTGGAACCCGCTATTATGGAGTCTTATTGCTTATTATATCTACAACGATCGAAAGTCTATATGCCTACAAATAAATCGTTACGACTGTACTAGTTACATTAAAATGTTATCGGTTGGATGAGGCATTGCATCTTGTATTAAATGAGGACTGTTAAGCAGTAGAGACTTAATGCTGTAAATGAGCTGTTATATCATTTATGCAGAGCACAGATGTTAAATTACAGCTACTGTACAGTTGCAGTAGTAGTAATCAGTAAGACTCTATAAAAGCAGATTTCAGTAGAATATGCAGTTCTCGTTGGAATGTAAACACCCAGTTACGAGTTAACAACGCATTTCTTGTGCTGAGGTGAGCGAGCGAGCTAGCTCAGGCCAACCTTCGCGACGTACTGGCGGGTCGTGTTGTGAATGGTAACCTGATCAGAGGCAAGCAGGCGGTTCCCCGTGGTCCTTGGTAATGCATCAGAAATAACATGGGCCCGAATTTCGTACCTATATGATGTTCGGTCGGTCATCGCTGCTCGCACAGTGCGTCAACATCTTGACTTACGCAAGCACTACGCGAACGTCCAGCACCTAGTCTACAGGTGAGGGAATTAGATTAGATTACATTAGATTAGTACTTGTTCCATAGATGATGAATACGACACTTCGTAATGATGTGGAACGTGTCAGGTTAATAAAAGGTGTCTATACAAGATATTACATTGCACAAAATATTACATGACACTTAATATTTTTAATTTTTTTGTGGGGGTTGGGGAAATTACCCACTTACTATATCCAAAAATTCATCTAATGGATAGAAGGAGTTGCCATTGAGAAATTATTTTAATTTCTTTCTGAATGCTATATGGCTATCTGTCAGACTTTCAATGCTATTAGGTAAGTGACCAAAGACTTTCGTGGCAGCATAATTTACCCCCTTCTGAGCCAAAGTTAGATTTAACCTTGAGTAGTGAAGAGCCTCCTTTCTCCTAGTGTTGTAGCCATGTACACTTCTATTACTTTTGAATTCGTTCGGACTGCTAATAACAAATTTCATAAGTGAATATATATATTGTGAGGCTTCAGTGAAGATCTCTAGCTCTTTAAATAAGTGTATGCAGGATGATCTTGGATGAGCTCCAGCAATTATTCGGATTACACGCTTTTGTGCAATGAACACTCTTTTACTCAATGGTGAGTTACCCCAGACTATGATGCCATACGAAAGCAGAGAATGAAAATAGGAAAAAAATGGTTCAAATGGTTCTGAGCACAATGCGACTTAACTTCTGAGGTCATCAGTCGCCTAGAACTTAGAACTAATTAAACCTAACTAACCTAAGGACATCACACACATCCATGCCCCAGGCAGAATTCGAACCTGCGACCGTAGCGGTCACGCGGTTCCAGACTGAAGCGTCTAAACCGCACGGCCACACCGGCCGGCAATGAAAATAGGAGTGGTAAGCTAATTTACTCTGATGTATATCGCCAAAGTTTGCAATGTTCCACAGACCACTGCAACACACCACAGATACACCGTGCTCGACATGCGCAGCAATTTGTCGGTACTTGCGTCCAGCTTCTCGCAGACCCACGCTGCGACTCCATTCAAATGATTGAAGTTGTTCAACAGGAGTACGTACTCGTCGGCAGGGCATGTTTGTACCCTAAAATTATTGTAACAGTTTTTCAGTTACTGCCTGCAGACTCAAAACAGAGGGCACACAGAGAGGCCACCTGAGCGTCATCTGAGCGATGATGATGACGCCGCATAAATCACTAACACAACAACCCCTCAGTATGCACATATTGTATCCTGGTGCCACAGTCCTTGAGGGTGCTGCATTTTCTTTTCTTGCAGTGTATGTGGCCACAATACGGGGAACGATGTAGCCGTATTATTGGTAGTTTGTATTTTTTCTTTTATTGTTGAACTGCATAATGCAGTGTATTTTCGTTACTCGACCTTGGCCTTTTATTTTAAACTAATCTATCTCATCAGTCCCCATGAAAGAAAAACCCTGCGTGCATCGTTTCTGTATGTCGTGTACATCGTGTCTCTATGTTTGTGTATGTTTGGTTCAAATGGCACTGAGCACAATGTGACTTAACTTCTGAGATCATCAGTCCCCTAGAACTTAGAACTACTTAAATCTAACTAACCTAAGGACATCACACGCATCCATGCCCGACGCAGGATTCGAACCTGCGACCGTAGCGGTCGCACGGTTCCAGATTGTAGCGCCTAGAACCGCTCGGCCACTACGGGCGGCTTGTGTATGTTTCAGCATAAAATGTTTACAACAGCATTTCCGAAGTCCCATAACTACATTAAGCATTGTGCGGCCATAACGAGTTTGTTGAGTGCGATGGTACATGAAATATACATAATTTTAAAAAGTGTGAGATGCACCCCTACCAAAGGAGCTAGTGATATCTATTTTATGACAAGTGTGACACCTGCAGTCATGAGCACAATGACGGTGCTCATTATTTAAACATACACAGTTGCAGAGACCTGTACGTGCCATCGATGCATTTTTTTAAAAGTAAGTTGTAATAATCCTATGATACCTTAAAATCTCTCATATTTTTACGTTTAATTTTTAACTGATTGCAATCGTCCAACGAAGAAAGAAAGAAATGATAGCTTCAGGAGGGATTAAACAATTAATCGCAGTTGCGGACCCAGCCTCAGTCAAAGTCATTCCCTCTTAATTTAAGACGGCCTATTTTGCTATTTGGAGGCATGATAACTACACTCTCTTCCCATCAAACTATAAATATCCATTTTATGACTTCCCTTTTCCCGCGTTGCCGTGTTACTAACAGAATGTCCACAATAATAAATCATCTATAGCGTCTGTCCTTTATTCCTTCTACACTCTTCAAATAACATAGTGTCAGATGCAGCTGACCATTAGAAAACAGAAGAAATACTGAGAGAAGTTAAGTTTTAATGGTTTAACATAAAAAACTGCGTCTGGCCTCTCTAATTTTACACAGTCTGTTTTTAATGTACCAAAACTGTTGATGAGATGCATTGTTCACAGTTTTGATAAACGTGACTTTTGGGGCTTCACATTTGATTTTCAGCATACCCGTTTGTCACACTTTAGAGACTTGAAGTTTGGTCCTTGAAATCTTTATTTCTTGTAATGCATTAATCGATCGTCATCATAGCCGAAACATCTGTTCTACTGGAGTAGCGACAGCGGTTGGACGTCTTTACTCCTCAGCTCCCGCCGCAGCCCTTTGAGCGTGTGATATGTGTTCATTTCTGAGGGTACGTCAGTGAAAGAGCCGTCTTTGTCTATCCATCTGTGGTACTTTGTTTGGTGGCGGATTCGCTGGCTTTTTTTTATGTCCAGCGCATCCAGAGTGATTTCACGTAAAGCTATAGTCAGTTTTGCGTTTGATAAGACCATCCATAATGTGTAGCCATGTTCCCTCGAAATTCGTGATTGGTTAAGGAAACGTTTGATATTACTTCAGATCAGTTTCACAGCGCATATATTTACACTGATCTGCCGAGGAGATCCGTCGGAGAATATGACTCTCTTCAATTCTTGTTCCTATCTTTGGCAAGCTGTTTCGCCGATCGTGTTTTCCGTTATATATGGGGAAAAGTGGTCTGGAGACTTGATGCTAGGATGGTATACATAAGGAACGATGCGTGTTCGATTCCTTTTATATCTTCAGACTTTTTCTGAGGTAGGGAGTTCTTGAACGGGTTCCAATCCGCCTCGTAATGACAATAGGTGCTTGAAGAAACAGTTGGGTGATCGGGATTCACCTGCAGACAGTAACGACTGGATGAATTTGGAAAATATTGATCAAATGTCCCACGATCAGAGAGCACTTCCAGTACTACCTTGTGGATAACAGTCAGCTAGCCCTAACAGACCTAAGCACTAATCCTTGAGTGGCGTTTATGTTTTTAGTTACAGTTCATGGGCAGCGTCATGGAAACAAACAATTTTTCTTCTGTTACGCAGCGCGGGATTTGCCGAGCGGTCTGGAGCGCTGCAGTCATCGTCTGTGCGGCTGGTCCCGGCGGAGGTTCGAGTCCTCCCTCGGGCATGGGTGTGTGTGTTTGTCCTTAGGATAATTTAGGTTAAATAGTGTGTAAGCTTAGGGACTGATGACCAGTTAAGTCCCATAAGATTTCACACACATTTGAACATTTCTTCTGTTACGATTACTGTAGCAGCAAATGTAGACAACAGAGGAGATGCTGCAATTAACACAGGATAAACATCCGCATCATCCTCAGCAGGAGAATTTTAAATTCATTTAGCTGAGTACCAGGGCTAATTGGATGCTAGAGCGCATGGAAATGGTGAAGATAAACTGTCCCTGGTAAAAGTAATCATCTAGTCATGGTGTGCGTCATACCTCTAACTGCGAAGTCACCCTGAGCTACGTCCGAATGGGACATGGTCCATTAATATCAATTAATGCATGGATTCGTACTCCGGCGAGTGAACCCACCAGTCTCTGTGTCTGTTGCTTAAAAATCACGGTTTCCCACCTTTTATCTGAGTACATTTCATACGTTGACGAGAGGGCAGAAGCAAATTCAAGTGGGGGACCTACCGTTATTTTATCAACGGTGAAAAGTATATGACAAAATTTCTAAAATATTTTGTAGTATCTGCACTCTAACCTAAGCTCTTAGGGTGAAGATTTTAGTGTGCTGCAAAGTATCTGTCTCATCGTTTTTTGGTTCAGAGCCCTGTCACTCATGTGTGTGTGCATCGTTTTTGGTCCAGTGACCTGTCAACCATGCGTGGGATCTATGCGTGTGTGTGTGTGTGTGTGTGTGTGTGTGTGTGTGTGTGTGTGTGTGTGTGTCAGTGCAAGGTTGTTCATTAATTGTTTTCTTTAATTTCTGTGGAGTTTATATTATTCACCACTTCTAATCACAGCCGTTTGTTCAAAGTAAGACATCTACAGCAGGATTATCATCTTCAACTGCGCTTAGTATCTTGATGAATATATGCGTAAGTATAACAGTTATTCAGAACTGAAAGAGAAAAGAGAAAATGAGAATTCATTTGCTACAGCTATTCACATCAAACGTAGAGGAAGTTCACAGATAGTTTTGATGGGAAATACCTGAGCCACTTTCATGTAACCGAAAATTCTTTGTTGTTTGCCTTCAACGTAGTTATTCGTAAACAAATATTGGATTAACGTACCGAATAAGTCTGTAGGCAAACATAAAATAGTTTGTAATAACACCAAGATCATCTAAAACCAACATACTTAAAAAAAACCTTTTACATTTTAAGAGCAATAACACAGAATCCGCTGGTTATTTTTTGTATTTAGGGCATTTGAAGACAAGAACTCGATGTGCAGCTGAATAAATAAACTGAAAAGTAAAAACTGCTTTGAGTATGTCTGGGAAACTATTCTGAGTACCCAATTTTGACGTAGGGCAGCAAGATAGAGAATTTGCAACGAAAAATTCATCAAAGATAATAATCCGTCGCCTGTCTGCCCATACAGACTTTCATCTCAATTTTCCTGGAAGTCACAATAAAAGGTAAAGGAAAGGTAAGAATCAGAGAACAGTCTCGAGCAGAAGACACGATTTTGAGTGTAATGAAATGGATATATACGTGAGATCGACCTGTAGCCAGGTGCATAGATGGTAGACGGACATAGTAATTTCTGTTTTCAATTCTAAGAATGACAGAAGCATCGTGACAAAGGCATAACAGAAGTTGCATAGGTGATGTTAGAGAACACGAAGTAACCACACGAATGCGTATGTTTCAGTAATATAATTAACGGAAGATTCGTTTGATTTATCTTTCCATACTAGTTTGTACACTGGAATGAGATTTTCACTCTGCAGCGGAGTGTGCGCTGATATGAAACTTCCTGGCAGATTAAAACTGTGTGCCCGACCGAGACTCGAACTCGGGACCTTTGCCTTTCGCGGGCAAGCGCTCTACCATCTGAGCTACCGAAGCACGACTCACGCCCGGTACTCACAGCTTTACTTCTGCCAGTATCTCGTCTCCTACCTTCCAAACTTTACAGAAGCTCTCCTGCGAACCTTGCAGGACTAGCACTCCTGAAAGAAAGGATATAGCGGAGACATGGCTTAGCCACAGCCTGGGGGATGTTTCCAGAATGAGATTTTCACTCTGCAGCGGAGTGTGCGCTGATATGAAACTTCCTGGCAGATTAAAACTGTGTGCCCGACCGAGACTCGAACTCGGGACCTTTGCCTTTCGCGGGCAAGCGCTCTACCATCTGAGCTACCGAAGCACGACTCACGCCCGGTACTCACAGCTTTACTTCTGCCAGTATCTCGTCTCCTACCTTCCAAACTTTACAGAAGCTCTCCTGCGAACCTTGCAGGACTAGCACTCCTGAAAGAAAGGATATAGCGGAGACATGGCTTAGCCACAGCCTGGGGGATGTTTCCAGAATGAGATTTTCACTCTGCAGCGGAGTGTGCGCTGATATGAAACTTCCTGGCAGATTAAAACTGTGTGCCCGACCGAGACTCGAACTCGGGACCTTTGCCTTTCGCGGGCAAGCGCTCTACCATCTGAGCTACCGAAGCACGACTCACGCCCGGTACTCACAGCTTTACTTCTGCCAGTATCTCGTCTCCTACCTTCCAAACTTTACAGAAGCTCTCCTGCGAACCTTGCAGGACTAGCACTCCTGAAAGAAAGGATATAGCGGAGACATGGCTTAGCCACAGCCTGGGGGATGTTTCCAGAATGAGATTTTCACTCTGCAGCGGAGTGTGCGCTGATATGAAACTTCCTGGCAGATTAAAACTGTGTGCCCGACCGAGACTCGAACTCGGGACCTTTGCCTTTCGCGGGCAAGCGCTCTACCATCTGAGCTACCGAAGCACGACTCACGCCCGGTACTCACAGCTTTACTTCTGCCAGTATCTCGTCTCCTACCTTCCAAACTTTACAGAAGCTCTCCTGCGAACCTTGCAGGACTAGCACTCCTGAAAGAAAGGATATAGCGGAGACATGGCTTAGCCACAGCCTGGGGGATGTTTCCAGAATGAGATTTTCACTCTGCAGCGGAGTGTGCGCTGATATGAAACTTCCTGGCAGATTAAAACTGTGTGCCCGACCGAGACTCAAACTCGGGACCTTTGCCTTTCGCGGGCAAGCGCTCTACCATCTGAGCTACCGAAGCACGACTCAAGCCCGGTACTCACAGCTTTACTTCTGCCAGCGCACACTCCGCTGCAGAGTGAAAATCTCATTCTGGAAACATCCCCCAGGCTGTGGCTAAGCCATGTCTCCGCTATATCCTTTCTTTCAGGAGTGCTGGTCCTGCAAGGTTCGCAGGAGAGCTTCTGTAAAGTTTGGAAGGTAGGAGACGAGATACTGGCAGAAGTAAAGCTGTGAGTACCGGGCGTGAGTCGTGCTTCGGTAGCTCAGATGGTAGAGCGCTTGCCCGCGAAAGGCAAAGGTCCCGAGTTCGAGTCTCGGTCGGGCACACAGTTTTAATCTGCCAGGAAGTTTCATATCAGCGCACACTCCGCTGCAGAGTGAAAATCTCATTCTGGAAACATCCCCCAGGCTGTGGCTAAGCCATGTCTCCGCTATATCCTTTCTTTCAGGAGTGCTAGTCCTGCAAGGTTCGCAGGAGAGCTTCTGTAAAGTTTGGAAGGTAGGAGACGAGATACTGGCAGAAGTAAAGCTGTGAGTACCGGGCGTGAGTCGTGCTTCGGTAGCTCAGATGGTAGAGCGCTTGCCCGCGAAAGGCAAAGGTCCCGAGTTCGAGTCTCGGTCGGGCACACAGTTTTAATCTGCCAGGAAGTTTCAGTTTGTACACTGTTTACAATATTTAAGCCTTGAGTGATCTCCAGAATATTTGGCGCCAGCACTTACCTCCATTACCAGATCATCTATTCATTGATGCCTCCAGACGTGTTTTGAAGGCTAGCGCTTCTTATGGTGAAGTAGTGCCGTGAAGGTCTTCCCTCTCCCACTCTCCATTTCGAAAGTTTCCATTGTCATTTCTATTGTCACCTTGTCTGCACTGTTTGTCGGCCATATTCAGATTCCATACAAGGCTACATTTCAGGAAAATACTTTAAGAAAAGACTTACTAACAGCTAAATTTATATTCAACTAGCAGAGTACATGGCATTACCTGGGTAAGTATTTATTCCAGTCTTCTATTAGTCCATCTCCTCCGTAGTCTCTCTCTTTATATCTTTTCCTCCCCATTCTCTCTGTCCATCTCCTCCTCCCCTTCCCTGTCAATCTCCTTCACACCTTCTTTGTCCATAGCTTACTCCCCATTTTCTAAGTCCATCTCATACTCCTCCCTCTTCCTGTCCATATCCTCTTCCCCTCTCTTTATCCATCTCCTTCTATTTTCTTTCTCTGTCGATGTCCTCCGCCATCCTACTCTCTCCATCTCCCCATCCCCCTTCCTCCATCCAGCTCTACTTCCCCTTCTCTTCCTCCATTACTTCCTCCACCCTATCTGTGTCCATCTCCCTCTTCCCCCTCTCAGTATCGCCATCTCCTTCTGCCCCACCCTTCTCTGCCCTTCACCCACAACCCCATAGGAGTTTAGTCATTCTTACCCACATACCATTTCTTTCCAGACAGTATGTAATAGATGTGCTAAATTTGATTGAGATCGATCCAGTGGTTTAGGGGAAGCTTTTTACTCGCCATTTCACCCATGTACGCACATGTCGCACGTATTTCACACACGTTTAACACTTTTTACACATATTCGTAAGCATATTTCAGCTTTAACTCCTATGAACTTCGTCTGCCGTTTCGTTTTCACGCAGCTCAATGTTTATGATGTCATACATATGTAGTACATGCTGTAGAGTGATCTAATTTTGCAGGAACGTCCAAAGGTATATGTTGTAATATTGGAAAATAGAGGAACGGTGACTGTAGATTATTGTTATAATGTTCACCTTCCTATCTGTTACGTGGTGCGTTTCATAAAAAGCCCCACCACCTTGCAGAAATTCTACAGATTATGAGGGTATATCTTTTCACTCCCCTAGAGTCACTAACTCTGGTCTGTTTACCTCGCATTTTCTAAAGTTATCTCGCAGATCTCATCCTGATGGGCTTCCTCTCCACATAGGTGGCGAACTCGTTGTCGAACAACAAACTGTGCTACACTGAAGTAGCTGTGTGGGAGAAAACCCAGTACTACGAAAAGAAGTTATCAGAACATAGGATGCCACTTGATTTCTATTGATTAACGTTTAATCAAGAACGGCAAGTAAGACCCTGATTATGTTCATTTATTACATCATATTCAACAGAAGCTACCTATGTCCAGAGCACGGCAGCAGGACACAGTTTAAGGATTTCCAGTAGTGCAAGATTTCAAAACTTCACAAGACCATTCAGCGAGACACTATTCAAAACGATAAATGGTTTTCGGTAATTCGTTACACTGTACTGTCCAAAATGCGTGTTGTCTTTGTTCGTGTCTGATATAAAACTTCTAGTGAGTTGTTATACACACAAACGTTTTATGAGGCACTTTTAACTGCAACGGATAATTATCGTCGTCGGATTTCATTTGACTGTCCCAATGTGCATTGCCTTCCTTGTACCCTATGGAAGACTAATAGTGAGTTACAGCAGCATCTGCTTATTCACTGCACACTTCCGGTTAGTTCATCGTCTTCCACCATTAACGACCAACTTAAAATGTTCTTCTCACTTACGTTAATATTTTCGTTAGTAACTTTATGAAATTATTTTTAACCTTCTTTCAGTGCTACTAATCATGATGGTATGGCAAGAGGAACATAGCTGTGCTCAAATAATAAATATGAACAAACAACATTGTACTGCATCGCCCCAGGCTCAGTATGTGATTTCTGGCTATCTAGTCAGTACAACAGCCTATACAGTCACCGCTAGCACACACATTCTCATGCTCTGAAGTTTTCTGCAGCACAACTCAATGCTACATTCCTGCTAATGAATGTTCTTGTCTGACTGATGACAAGGAGAAGTTAAATAAAAATGTAATGTGGGCCAGAAATGTGGCAGAAACTCCATACATCCTCCAATAAAAAATGAATTTTTTTGATTTTTCTTGGATTTTCAGAAACATTTAGAAAATTTTAAAAAACAAGAAAAACAAAGTTACTTCCAATCCTACTATAGCGTTATTTGACTGTCACATTTTTCATTCCTGCTATTGTGTTCTCAATACCAGTTCCTCCCTACTGCTGAAATTACAAACCCATAAATCTTTAATTATAAATAGTTTTGGCTCCTTGCATTGCAATACAAATTTAATTTACAGTTAGTAAGATTTCATCTTGATATACATTTCAAACAATAAAATCTTTTTGATTTACAACTCACGACACCTCTGCAGCATATTTGTGAGTTACATCTTTCGTGGCTGTTCACAGAGTCTTCTATTGATTTACAGGTGCTTCATGCCATAGTAGGTCGCATCCATATTTCATAGCTCTCATACAGTTTTTTTATGTGTAAGATACAACAAAGAACACAAATATTAGATACATATAAAAGATGTATTCTACATTACACTGTTCCTGAAACAATTACGCAATTACTACTTTTATAAAAGAGAAACATAAAATTGTACTAATACACATGCATATGTCGTATTTAATAATTGAATTCATAAATTTACAGTAAACTGACTTTTTAGTTTATCAACACTGGATGATGTCTTACGGCTCGATGCACATCACACATCGATTCACCTTCCACATTGCACTATACTGTCCTACAGGTGCCATACCAGCTGATCTGCTGTCAGCTCAGTGGACAAACCCACATTAAGCACTTGTCAGAACTGCTGTTAGACACTAGGGTGAGTTCGACAGTCCATGCCACATCCTTAGACTAAGTCATTTAATTCATTCTTAAACAAAAGTTAAGCACACACTGTGAACCACGTCACATTTATGCAAGCACAACATTAAAATTGAAATTAATATTATTGCTTTCTAGTATTTACATTACTTATTATCCTTCTTTATTTCTGTATAACTCCTGGGTAAGTAAGTTTCCCAGCGTGAAACAAAGCTAGTAATGCTTTATTTACAAAAACATGTGTGATATCTATGGCATAGTAGACACCTTTTAACACATTTGTTCTGAGAGTCGCTAGTTCCATCGCATTAGAATGAGCTATAAAAAGATTTTTTTGTGTCCTCCTTATGTTTCATGAAATTCCTTTATCTGATTATTCATTTTTGAAGACTTTGTCCTTGCCTTCACCGACACAACACCTCCTCCTCTACAGAAACTGGCTACTTCCCTTTGTTGTACGTTTCGTTTCTCTTTTCTGCTTTTTCTTTTAACCTGTTTAGTGTGAGCTGTCTGATCCCATTCCATGACAATTGTGTCTTTGGTGAAAATGTAATGATTTGTTCAAAAATGGCCACTATCAAACTTGACTTCATGAGGTTATAGTTCCAGTGCCGAATGTAGCAGGTCATTCATTATTCACTCGAAATCGTTTACATTTTTTCCTCAGAGTGAGTGTTTCTCAGTTCAATAGACTCTTACCTGCTGCATCACTTTCTCTGCGTATTTGACGATGGACAATATATATATATGAGCCACTAAAAATATTTCGTAGCTTTCCAACATTTTTACAGTAATCTTTTCCTGTATTGTTTCTCAAAGGATACAGTATTAAATACCTAAAAACAACATCCAAAGGTAGTAACACACTATTGTCAGAAAACATCCTTAGCAGTCCACACCAACAACTTCTAATACGGAATTCATAGTAATTTTATATATAAGCCCTCTCATTGGTGATTTAAGTCTTTAGCTTTCGTGTACAATTCACATTTCTCCAATAATTACCCCATCCTCTTTACCATGTTATTAAATATACTTGCTTCCAAGAATTTGTACACTTTTTGAGATCATAATGGCCACAAGCAAGAGGAATGTCCTGTACAAAATTCTCAGTGACATGTTCCGGTAGACATGTTTTCCAATCACTTTTTCTTGACTGCCCTACAGAATAAAACCTATCCTTAATTTTGTAATACTTCTGCAATTTAACCTTGTTTGCCACGCACAATTTTGTCGTAACTGTTCTTAGAACATCATCATTCTGTTCTCTGTCCACACTTTTTAAGACTCTCTTCACATAGCTTTTAAATGAAATACACTCCTGGAAATGGAAAAAAGAACACATTGACACCGGTGTGTCAGACCCACCATACTTGCTCCGGACACTGCGAGAGGGCTGTACAAGCAATGATCACACGCACGGCACAGCGGACACACCAGGAACCGCGGTGTTGGCCGTCGAATGGCGCTAGCTGCGCAGCATTTGTGCACCGCCGCCGTCAGTGTCAGCCAGTTTGCCGTGGCATACGGAGCTCCATCAGTCTTTAACACTGGTAGCATGCCGTGACAGCGTGGACGTGAACCGTATGTGCAGTTGACGGACTTTGAGCGAGGGCGTATAGTGGGCATGCGAGAGGCCGGGTGGACGTACCGCCGAATTGCTCAACACGTGGGGCGTGAGGTCTCCACAGTACATCGATGTTGTCGTCAGTGGTCGGCGGAAGGTGCACGTGCCCGTCGACCTGGGACCGGACCGCAGCGACGCACGGATGCACGCCAAGACCGTAGGATCCTACGCAGTGCCGTAGGGGACCGCACCGCCACTTCCCAGCAAATTAGGGACACTGTTGCTCCTGGGGTATCGGCGAGGACCATTCGCAACCGTCTCCATGAAGCTGGGCTACGGTCCCGCACACCGTTCGGCCGTCTTCCGCTCACGCCCCAACATCGTGCAGTCCGCCTCCAGTGGTGTCGCGACAGGCGTGAATGGAGGGACGAATGGAGACGTGTCGTCTTCAGCGATGAGAGTCGCTTCTGCCTTGGTGCCAATGATGGTCGTATGCGTGTTTGGCGCCGTGCAGGTGAGCGCCACAATCAGGACTGCATACGACCGAGGCACACAGGGCCAACACCCGGCATCATGGTGTGGGGAGCGATCTCCTACACTGGCCGTACACCACTGGTGATCGTCGAGGGGACACTGAATAGTGCACGGTACATCCAAACCGTCATCGAACCCATCGTTCTACCATTCCTAGACCGGCAAGGGAACTTGCTGTTCCAACAGGACAATGCACGTCCGCATGTATCCCGTGCCACCCAACGTGCTCTAGAAGGTGTAAGTCAACTACCCTGGCCAGCAAGATCTCCGGATCTGTCCCCCATTGAGCATGTTTGGGACTGGATGAAGCGTCGTCTCACGCGGTCTGCACGTCCAGCACGAACGCTGGTCCAACTGAGGCGCCAGGTGGAAATGGCATGGCAAGCCGTTCCACAGGACTACATCCAGCATCTCTACGATCGTCTCCATGGGAGAATAGCAGCCTGCATTGCTGCGAAAGGTGGATATACACTGTACTAGTGCCGACATTGGGCATGCTCTGTTGCCTGTGTCTATGTGCCTGTGGTTCTGTCAGTGTGATCATGTGATGTATCTGACCCCAGGAATGTGTCAATAAAGTTTCCCCTTCCTGGGACAATGAAAAATGGTTCAAAGGGCTCTGAGCACTATGCGACCTAACTTCTGAGGTCATCAGTCGCCTAGAACTTAGAACTAATTAAACCTAACTAACCTAAGAACATCACACACATCCATGCCCGAGGCAGGATTCGAACCTGCGACCGTAGCGGTCGCTCGGTTCCAGACTGTAGCGCCCAGAACCGCACGGCTACTCCGGCCGGCCTGGGACAATGAATTCACGGTGTTCTTATTTCAATTTCCAGGAGTGTATATTTTAACACCATTATATTGACATCTTTTCCACTGTTATTTTGAACGATAACTTTATCCATACCAATTGGTATATGAGGTAATGCAGGTAGCAAAAAATGTTATTTTCCAGGTTGGTAATTAATTTTAAAAGTATACTCTTGTGTCAGTACACTTCACCTTGTAAGTCGACCATGAGTCAACTTACAGTCTTGCAAAACTGACAGATGTTTATGATCTGTGTAAACTGTAACCTTTCTGCCCAGAAAATAATTTATGAATTTATCAAATATCCTTACAATGGCTAAAGTCTCCCAATAATTCATTTCTCTACTTATGAAATTAATTGTATTTCATTCACATCCACTGGAGTTCCTTATTACCTGGAACATTTTGGCTGGAGGTCTATATTCCGAACTATCTATAGAAATGCTCATGGTTTTAGAGAAATCTGGATGAGCTAGCGTTAGTGTTTCACACAAAGTTTCCTTTATTGCCTATAATTCTTGTTTATAATGTTCTGTTCAAATCTAAGAGATATTTTTTGTAGTAAATTCCCATAACGTCTGTGCATTCATAGGTTGAGCATTTGCAAATTTTCTATAAAATTTACATAATCCTATGAAAGCTGTAAACAGTTTTTTGTTTCTGGATTCTGACGCATCCTTAATTGCTTGCAATTTTTCAGTTTTTAACCTAATACCAAATGCTGAAGTGATATGTTCCAAAATCGTATTTTTTCGTCCAAATTCCGATTTTTTTAACATTAACTTTGTTTTTATTCTCAGAAAAGTACTCAACGTTTGATCCAAAACTTTGTTACGTTCTTTCAAACTATCTGCCATTATCAGCACATCATCCATGCAACATGTCACTTTCGATAGTAACCCTCACCTGGTACACCATCTAACATTGTGATATAAGTTGATACAGAAATATTTAGCCCAAAGGGTACCACATTAAAATGGTAACACCAACTCATGTAAACAAAATCTTCAGCCACTGGTCTATCCAGAAACTGCCCATCAGATCATTAGTAGTTACAGTCTGAATGTTATTAAACTTTTGAGCCAGCTCCTCTAATATTTCTGGTCTATCCATTCGTTAATAATTTTGTTTATTGCTCTGACAGCCAGTGTTATTCTTGTAGGTCCATCTTTCTTTAAGATCAGTACTAATAGACTACAATATTGACTCTGTGACCTTTCAGTGATATTCCAGTTGAACACACCCTAGATTTCTTTGTCCACCACTTCCCATTTTACGACAGGGATAATATGTGGTGTCAGTTTAGATGGACTATGCCATTTTACTTCGAATCTGAATACATAGTCCCTCCTTTAACCAGTTCTATCGGAAAGTAGTTATTACATGTTCCTTTAATGTCATACTTAGTGACTCACTTTCATAAAGTCCTGTACTTTCCACTTGCACAACTTTGGCACTAATAATGTCATCAATCTTTTCTCGAGATGCCATTAAATTTAACATCAACCTACAAACATCATATCCACTGTTCTCATCTACATTATTTTGCAACAGATCTGTCACTAATCATGGTACAAGTCATTGTTTCACCATCTTCTGCATTTGTCACACCTACCTCTCCTATTATTCCATTGCCAGTTTCCTGAGAGTAGTCATTAACTTTATGCTTTAGTACTTTAACACGAACCTCACTATGTTTATCCTTGGCGATCACACATCCCTAAATAACAACTTTTCTTCCTCTCTACCTGTGCTTACCTTACCAACTTCTCATGCAAAAACTACTGCCCAAGTCTCCACTAATCGATTAATAACCTAAATTAATTCTATGCACAATCCAGGAATGATCATTACATTAAACCTCCTATTCTTAATCTCAATTAGTGTCATTTCTTGGTTCTGTATGAACTTATTTTTACCATCTATGCCTAGAATAATGCTCATACCATGTATTGGCAATTCTGGAATAACACTTCCCTTCTTTAATTTCAAAACAGCTCCTCATTTATTGCACAAATGTCACTCCCTGAATTCAGAATAGCAAACACTTCTATACCATGTAATTGTACCTTTAATTAGGGTTCATAATTTTTATTGCCCTCTTTCAAGGTAAGCACAGGTAGAGAGGAAGAAAAGTTGTTATTTAGGGATGTGTGATCGCCAAGGATAAACATAGTGAGGTTCGTGTTAAAGTACTAAAGCATAAAGTTAATGACTACTCTCAGGAAACTGACAATGGAATAATAGGAGAGGTAGGTGTGACAAATGCAGAAGATGGTGAAACAATGACTTGTAACATGTTTATTGACAGATCTGTTGCAAAATAATGTAGATGAGAACAGTGGATATGATGTTTGTAGGTTGATGTTAAATTTAATGGCATCTCGAGAAAAGATTGATGACATTATTAGTGCCAAAGTTGTGCAAGTGGAAAGTATAGGACTTTATGAAAGTGAGTCACTAAGAATGACATTAAAGGAACATGTAATAAGTACTTTCCGATAGAACTGGTTTAAGGAGGGACTATGTATTCAGATTCGAAGTAAAATGGCATAGTCCATCTAAACTGACACCACATATTATCCCTGTCGTAAAATGGGAAGTGGTGGACAAAGAAAGATGTTAAATCTTCCTTAATGGCATCCCTCTCCTCGCATCCCAAACAATTAACATTGTCTGTCTCCTGTTCAAAATCACTTCACAGCCAGATCTTATCAGAACTTATAATTAGTTTTCCTGACTTGACCTGTCGATTCCTTCCTGTCACCTGAATTTGATAGCTTCACTCTCTGCATGTCATCTTTCGGCTCCCTTTGATATTGTCCATTAGAATTGTGGAAATATTCATGGTTCCATACACCTCTACTTCTAGCAAGAGTTCCCCTGCAGTTTTCTCTATGATCGTCTCTTTTACGAAGAATCCAGCAGAGCATGCAAGGTACCGTCAACACTACCTTTTTGAATCTGTAATACTTTTTCTTGCGTAACTGCAGTTAATTTCACCAATACAATAGAAGTTAAATTCCTTTCTCCCAAAGTATTATCTAAACGTTAGTCCGTTTATCAGTAACTTTAAACGAATTCTTTATAACTTTGACACCCACTCTCAACAAATGTCTTCCCATGAAAATGCCACTGCACACACTATTACGTGCAGTGTTTGACAAATATTATTTAAGAAGAGTCCAATCTCATAACCCACAACAGCACTTCACCTTCCAACCTACTACTTGGATATACAATTTTCTTTCAATCGTCCTATTTTCTGGGTTATTGTATTACAAATGGAACAGGATGAAAACTTCTTGAAAGCTGATGGAACATCCATACAAAAAAAAAACTGTCATCAACTGTGCCACAGCTTCCTACTCCAGTCTGATTGACTTCCTGAAATACCATGTCTCTAATCGCTCTCTAATGATATTTTCATCTTGACCACATTACCGATTTAATTTCTGATAGTAACATCGATATTTTCAGTTACATACGCATTAATCTCATTTACCTTAATTACTTCACCTCCTGTATTATGAGACTGAGATTTGACATTACATATTTCGAAGGTGTTGTTATGAACATTTTTATATATTTGGACAATCCTTGATTTTATTTTCATTGGAGCTTATCCATTCCTACAATTCCCCTTCTGTTGCCCTCAGTGAACTGTTCAGCTCAGCAGTTCTAGTACTTGTCTTTTGATTTACTGTTGTAAACATTTCTTTCATGAAGATCATTTCAGCCTTAAATTTAGACAGTTCAACCCTGACATACTTTTTAATTATTCACAAGACTTGGTCAACTGATCAATTCTCTCATTAATTTTCTTTGACAGATACTTTCTAGTTTGTCCCACCTCATTAACAGCTTTGTCATTTTTTCCTAAGCCAAGTTTCATTAAATTCATCAATTTTACTAATTCTCTTAGTCAATCTCATATTATTCATATGATTTGCTTTTGATATAGACTGAAGACTACAATTTTCTGGTCTTTGAACACTAACATCATCATCACTAGTTTATGAGTCGTTTGCTTCAATCTGACTTACACTGCCATCAATTCATTGTTCCCAGTTTACTCCAACAGTGTCATGATAAGCTACGTAATGTTTACTCAATGATACTGAACTGCTGTCATCATTACCAGTTAACTCATCAGTATTGTTTTCAGCAGTATGAACATCTGCCTGCATAGTGATCACATTACCCAGGTTACCAATAACTAATTCATTATTATACTCTTCATTACTATCAAAATACCCTTGATCGATTGCTTCATTATTCACATTTACATTAAAAGAAGCCGTGTGGTCCTGTTACTGACTCACGAAGTAAAAAAATTTAAATTACAATATTCTTTAGTTAAAATTTCTTAAAATTATGATAAAAAGCCCTTTCTCTGATAGTAATGTAACCACAACTTACACTGGAAACTGCAAAGTCAAGCGCCACCTACACGTTGACACCTAGTTGAGCTCCTAGGCGTTGAAAACCGCGTCCTCGACGATATCCCTGCCTAACGCCTGTAACTATTGCCGCTGATGTTCAGATGTGGTGTCTCAGCCGCCGTTCTGCATGCCGCCGAATTTGTGGTGACAATGACACCGCCGTTGATCTGCGTTGTCAGCCGCCAGCACACCACTTCCGTCATCACTGTACTTCAAAATGCACTATCCATTCTATGTCCACGTCTTCACCCTCCCTGTTTCGTTTGTAGTGCTAACTGTTCCATCGTAACAGCTTCTGAACTATTTGTCCATTTATTTGTCGCCAGAATCAATGTTCGAAACTTCTATTAATAATCACTGTTCATATAATGACATTTCATGAAATGTTTACAGCTGCTTTCTGATTCTGACTTGAAGAGCACATTAACTAAAATTCCTGGATGTAAGCCAAGATTGTTGTTCTGTCATCTCCCCCAACCAAAAACTTATCCATACTCAAAAACGAAATTTTCATGTAATAGCAAAATAAACTATTCATTTAAAGTTAAATATTCTAAAACCTAATTTTAAAAAAGGTTAAAATTTATTCAAATTCAATCATATGAGCTATCTTTACTTGTTTCTCATCTCTATAACAAAATTCAATCCCACAAATTTATCTTATTTTTCATTGTCTTCTGAAGACATTTTAGTATAACGATCTGGAAGAGCAATTTTAAATTGATCATTTAAAAGTCATAAAACTTTTTCACCATATTTAGTTGACAAAAATTTGCTTTTGAATTATTGTAAGATTTATGTTTTTTCAACTCTGGTAATTTAGTGGATACTTCTACACAAACATTACTATAACTGTTAAGTTCACTTACTAGATTTTCAATACTGTAAATTTTGTTAATTTCGTTTGGTTTTATGTATATAGAATAAAATTTAAGATTTCCAAATTTTTGAGAATCTAATGTTTTCAATTTTTATCTTCTCCATTTTTCTGAAAATATTTAAACATGAAGTTAAATGTTCATTAACTTTTTCTAATTTTTATTCATTTATGTAATTAAAATTTTTCTGTAAGCATTCTATATTGTGAATCACAGGTCAAATTCTTTTTACCATACATAATAACATTTGCAAGCTTATCATTAAAGGATGCACATAATTTCATTGTTGTTTCTTGAGTAGTTACAACATACATTCTTCTAGACATATTTATGAAATGGATAGGATAATTTTGAATAAAGTTGAATGGACTTATAGACTTACATTTTCATTAATATTTAATTGGGTTATGCTTTTAAAATTTCTAAGGGCATCATAAGCTTTTAAAAGGTATCTGATGGATGACGATTCCAAAATTATTGTGGATAATTTTCATTTACTCCATTTTTACATTTATTTTGTGTAATTTAATAAAGAAAAATCATTTAACTGATTATTATTTCGATTTGTTTAGAAAACAAAGAAAATAAAGTATGGTATATCACACCCTGTAGAGTTATAATAATTAGTAATATCTAGTTCAGCATTTAATCTAGCAAATTTATTTTTCTGTAGTTCAAAGAAAGATATTGAAATTTTTTGATTTTTGGAAGCATACTGTTATCATTATTGGTAGTCCAGCGAAGAATGGAATGTACTTGACCGTTTCTTGACCACCAATTGAAAATTACTCTTAAATCTATTTCTTACACCATTTCTTTATAACCTTTAAAAATCCACCAAATGATTCCAATAGATAAAGTATTTAATTTGGTTTGGTTTTAATTTTACCACTGTTAAGAATATGTCCTTCCATGTTCACTTCATTTGACAGACATGAAGTTAATTGAATAACAGTACATTAAGAAAAGGATGTTAGATTCATGATAAAATATTATTTCCTTTTTTAATTGCAATAACATTGAAAAATTTTAATACATAATTACCAATTGGTTAAATATTCGATTTACCATCGTATACTGAAAAATCTGTTCCATTTGTGTGACTAACATCAAATGTCATATAATGTTCCAAACAATGAGGATGGATGCAACCACCACCAATATTAATATTAATTTCTTTTTCCTTGTTATGAAGATTTAAATTATTTTTTGTTTTCTCATTAAAGGGAAATGAATAAAATCGATAACACTGATATTTCTCATGTTTTATTAAGTGACGAATTTCTTAATTCATTTGCAAAACATTTGGTGCATAATCCCCATTGAAATGAATGAAATTATCGTTTTCACTAGTTACAGTTACTTCTAAATTCTGAATATCAAAAATTGGAATATTCCTATCTTTTAAATTTGCCATGCTTTCTTGCTGCTTCTGCAACAGCAATCTGACCCATTTTGTGTACCAAAGGGTATCAGTACCATCGCTTATTAATTCAATTGCCATTGATACTCTCTTTGAAATCATTCCACTTTTCTATCCTTACATGATCAGATCAGAAGGAGTGGAGACTGTCTCATAAAAAGGCATTAAGAGCATTTTAATCAGCTTTTTTAATTAGATATACTTTGCATTTGTTTGTGATGGTTGTGGGTGTTACGCTATTCAGCCTAGTAGCAACTCCCTTTTGGTCACTAATCCCAGTATTTGTCATAATACTATTTCCCCAGGATTATTTGTTCCTAAGAGATCAAGTATGCTTTAGTAACCATTTACACTGCTAGTGGGCTCATGAACTAATTGTTCAAAATAATATTCTGAGAAAGCATTCAGCAGAATTTCGGATAACGTTTTATGCCTGCTGCTGGCTGTAAATGTATAATTTTTCCAGCATATCGAGGTTAGATTCAAGTCACTACCGACTATGTACAAGAGGGGTACCTATTCGAAAAGAGGCTCAAGTTTTCTTTTAACTGTTCAGCCACTATATCATTGTTAAACACTGTACATATATCTGATTTATCAGTAACAGAATTAATTTTACTACAAACTGAATTTATATTATGGACCTTGTGCTGCTGGCCATAGTTCCTTCACAACCGACCAGATGGTTTATATTTTATCCAGTGAAACAGCTGTTCTATCTGCATACCACATACTCTTTGCCTTCCTAATAACTTTTTAAGCACCTGACAGTACTGTTTGTAATGGGCTACTGTAGCGTGATTGTGACTACTTCTAACATTTTAATACAATTTATGATATCCTTATCCCACGAGTCAGCCACCTGGGCTGCCTACTACCGCTAGAACCGCGTTTAGAACGTTCTAATGGAAAGCAACTCTCAAAGAGCATGAGAAATGTGTTAAGGAAAGGATTATATTTGTCATCTATGTTATCGGCATTATAAACATCCTGCCACACTTGTTCTTTGACGAAGTTTCAAAAACTCTATTGTTGTAGGATAAAGTTCCCTCCCCATGAACCATGGACCTTGCCATTGGTGGGGAGGCGATACAGATACAGATCAGCGATACAGATAGCCATACCGTAGGAGCAACCACAATGGAGGGGTATCTGTTGAGAGGCCAGACAAATGCGTCGTTCCTGAAGAGGGCAGCAGCCTTTTCAGTAGTTGCAGGGGCAACAGTCTGGATGATTACTGATCTGGCCTTGTAACACTAACCAAAACGGCCTAGCTGTGCTGGTACTGCGAATGGCTGAAAGCAAGGGGAAACTACAGCCATAATTTTTTCCTGAGGGCATGCAGCATTACTGCATGGTTAAATGATGATGGTGTCCTCTTGGGTAAAATATCACGAAGGTAAAATAGTTCCCCATTCGGATCCCCGGGTGGGAACTACTCAAGAGAACATCGTTACCAGGAGAAGGAAAACTGGCATTCTACAGATTGGAGTGTGGAATGTCAGATCCCTTAATCAGGCAGGTAGGTTAGAAAATTTAAAAAGGGAAATTGATAGGTTAATGTTAGATATAGTGGGAATCAGTGAAGTTCGGTGGCAGGAGTAACAAGACTTTTGGTCAGGTGAATACAGGGTTATAAGTACAAAATAAAATACGGGTAATGCAGGAGTAGGTTTAATAATGAATAAAAAATAGGTGTGTGGGCAAGCTACTTCAAACAGCATAGTGAACGCATTATTGTGGCCAAGATAGACACGAAGCCCATGCCTACTACAGAAGTACAAGTTTATATGCCAACTAGCTCTGCAGATGATGAAGAAATTGATGAAATGTATGATGAGATAAAAGAAATTATTCAGAAACTGAAGGGAGGCGAAAATTTAATAGTCATGGGTGACTGGAATTCGGTAGTATGAAAAGGGAGAGAAGAAAACATAGTAGGTGAATATGGACTGGTGATAAGAAATGAAAGAGAAACCCGTCTCGTAGAGTTTTGCATGGAGCATAACATAATCATACATAACACTTGGTTCAAGAATCGTGAAAGAAGATTGTATACATGGAAGAATCCTGGAGATACTAGAAGGTACCAGATAGATTATATAATGGTAAGACAGAGATTTAGGTACCAGGTTTTAAACTGTAAGACATTTCCTGGGACAGATGTGGACTCTGACCACAACCTATTGGTTATTAACTGTAGATTAACACTGAAGAAACTGCAAAAAGGTGGGAATTTAAGAAGATAGAACTTGGATACACTGACTAAACCAGAGGTTGTGCAGAGCTTCAGGGAGAGTATAAGGGAACAATTGACACCAAGGGGGGAAAGAAATACAGTAGAAGAAGAATGGGTAGCTTTGAGGGATGAAGTAGTGAAGGCAGCAGAGGACCAAGTAGGTAAAAAGACGAGGGCTAGTAGAAATGTTTGGGTAACACAAGGAATATTGAATTTAATGAATGAAAGGAGAAAATATAAAAATGCAGTGAATGAAGTAGGCATAAAGGAATACAAACGTCTCAAAAATGAGATCCACAGGAAGTGCAAAATGGCTAAGCAGAGCTACAGGACAAATGTAAGGATGTAGAGGCTTATCTCAGTAGGGGCAAGATAGATACTGCCTACAGGAAAATTAGAGACCTTTGGAGAAAAGAGAGCCACTTGTATGAATATCAAGAGCTCAGATGGAAACCCAGTTCTAAGCAAATAAGGGATAGCAGAAAGGTGGAAGGAGTATATAGGGGGTCTATAAGAGGGTGATGTACTTGAGGACAATATTATGGAAATGGAAGAGGATGTAGATGAAGATGAAATGGGAGATGCGATACTGCGTGAAGAGTCTGACAGAGCACTGAAAGACCCGAGTCGAAACAAGGCCCCGGGAGTAGACAACATTCCATTAGAAATACTGATGGCCTTGAGAGAGCCAGTACTGACAAAACTCTACCATCTGGTGGGCAAGATGTATGAGACAGGCGACATACCCTCAGACTTCAAGAAGAATATAATAATTCCAATCCCAAAGAAAGCAGGTGTTGACAGATGTGAAAATTACCGAACTATCGGTTTAATAAGTCACAGCTGCAAAATACTAACGCGAATTCTTTACAGACAAATGTAAAAACTAGTAGAAGCCGACCTTGGGGAAGATCAGTTTGGATTCCATAGAAATGTTGGAACACGTGAGGCAATACTCACCCTACGACTCATCTTAGAAGCTAGATTAAGCATGGGCAAACCTACGTTTCTAGCATTTGGAGACTTAGAGAAAGCTTTTGACAATGTTGCCTGGAATACTCTCTTTCAAATTCTAAAGGTGGCAGGGGTAAAATACAGGGAGCGAAATGCTATTTACAATTTGTACAGAAACCAGATGGCAGTTATAAGAGTCGAGGGGCATGAAAGGGAAGCAGTGGATGGGAAGGGAGTGAGACAGGGTTGTAGCCTCTCCCAGATGTTATTCAATCTGTATATTGAGCAAGCAGTAAAGGAAACAAAAGAAAAATTCGGAGTAGGTATTAAAATCCATGGAGAAAAAATAAGAACTTTGAGGTCATTCTAATTCTGTCAGAGACAGCAAAGGACTTGGAAGAGCAGCTGAACGGAATGGACAGTATGTTGTAAGGAGGGTATAAGATGAACATCAACAAAATCAAAACGAGTATAAAGCAATGTAGTCGAATTAAGTCGGGTGATGCTGAGGGAAATAGATTAGGAAATGAGACACTTGAAGTAGTAAGGGAGTTTTGCTATTTGGGGAGCAAAATAACTGATGATGGTCGAAGTAGAGACGATATAAAATGTAGACTGGCAATGGCAAGGAAAGCGTTACTGAAGAAGGGATATTTGTTAACATCGAGTATAAATTTAAGTGTCAGGATGTCGTTTCTGAAAGTATTTGTATGGAGTGTAGCCATGTATGGAAGTGAAACATGGACGATAAATAGTTTGGACAAGAAGAGAATAGAAGCTTTCGAAATGTGGTGCTACAGAAGAATGCTGAAAATTAGATGGGTAGATCACAAAACTAATGAGGAGGTATGGAATAGAATTGGGGAGAAGAGTTTAAAATTATATGTGTTATTTACTTGAATACAGAAGGCTTTTAGTGTTGGAATTTGTGCATCATGGTCTGCAAGGCCATTCACCCTTTTACTATCAGAATGCCGATCTAGTAATGAAGGATGAATAAATATATTGTCTATGGCTCCGCCAGTGTTCCCCTAAACCCTAGCTGGAAACAACACAGAATTCTTCAGATCATATGAATTTAAAAGTTCTACCAACATGCTTTTTCTTGCACCATCATATACAAAATTTCGATTGAAGTCACCACATATAACTAATTTGTGGTAAATCAAGAACCCTCTGTAGCTTGAGCAGAAATGCTCTGAACTCAGTGTTAGGGGACCTATAAACAGCAAGAGTTAGAAGTTTAGTTTCACTAAATTGAATGCTCCTGCACAACATTCAAATGTCGTTCAGTGCAGTGCCGTGATACATCTGTTGGCTCAAATGGAATACTGCTTTTTACGTACATAACCACTTCCCCATCCTGCAAGGAACTCTTGAAAAACAGTTACCTAATCTGTATCTTGGTAAAGAAATCCCCTGAATTATTTAAGTGATGCTTCGATTTACCAATAATTCCAGAGTCAACATCTATAAGTAGTTCACTAACTTTATCTCTAATATCCCTTATATTTTGGTGAAATATTTAATTCCTTCTCTACTTGGAATCATGACGTTGTCTGAATGTGAGCCCTTAATTAGAAGGACTTCCTTTAAGCAGGTGTACCTATCAGCTGAATTCAATCTAAAAAAGGTGTGGCTGTAACACCAAGTACTAGAGAAATTTTTCCATGAGTGATCTCACCACCACAAACTACACTGTCACCTATAGACTTTACAGCCTTTCCTTCCCATACCTATTGAGGTGCAAATCATGCCTAGTGAAACCCAATCTACTGACAGACCAAACTGGCACCACTGAAATGTGACCCATGCCCTCTGCCATCTGCACCATCTTAAGTGTCCATGTTAACATGGCTAACATCCGCATTAAGATTATGCTGATCATGATGCTGAAACAGTTGCACGAAATGCTCGTTATTGCCACCAGTTTGAGTAGCTATCTTTATGAGGTGACCACCTACATCATGTTCCCTGTCGCTATCAAGACTGTTCCCTGCTCCACCCACTATCACTACCTGGTTCTACTTTGTGAAATTCCTCCATAACTCCCCTATGTTGTCAGTCATCTGAGACAGTGCTGAGGACTGCTACATGTTCCTCACATCTACAGTTACAAGAGGCTCCTCACCACTCTACTCTGACTGTTAGTCAAATCTTTTGCGCTATTCGCAAATTATAACTGTCTGAACACCTCCTCCTCCTCGCTGCCTTCTTGCCAACTGCCATTTCCCTTTCTCGACCACCCTTCACCCTCCTTGACCTATGCAGTTCCTGCTTTGCATGTATTAACAGCTCCTGAAGGGCATTAAGTATTTTGAAGAAGTAATGAAAAATATAATATTAATCATTGGCCAAGTTTTAGTGGATTAAAAGCATCTGTTGTTCAACAGGTTAACATGACATTAAAAGAAAAGATGTGGAACAAATTTGCTCTTCAAGGAAATTATTAATGGTTGGCTTAATTTCTGAATTAATTGATGGATATAAAAAGAGCTTCTGTAAAGTTTGGAAGGTAGGAGACGAGGTACTGGCAGAAGTAAAGCTGTGAGTACCGGGCGTGAGTCGTGCTTTGGTAGCTCAGTTGGTAGAGCACTTGCCCGCGAAAGGCAAAGGTCCCGAGTTCGAGTCTCGGTCGGGCACACAGTTTTAATCTGCCAGAAAGTTTCATATCAGCGCACACTCCGCTGCAGAGTGAAAATCTCATTCTGGGACCTTATAAATGGTTTATTTGACCTTTATAGAGTTATTTTACATTCATCTTGATTTTTCATTGTGTATATTTTCTTAGTGAAGGTAAAATATCATGATAAACCATTTTTTAAATTGTTTTCCTTCTTACTGTTTAGACCTTAAAATTAGAGAATAAAAAACCTAATCCATTGTGAAAATAGTTGATCTTTAATTTCCTTTCAATAACTCCAAATTGGAGGAATCTGATTATTCTACTGTAGTAGTATCATTGTCATAATGTTTAAGTACTTTATCTACTTTTTTATGTCATACAGGTGTATCCACATCTTTTTCTTCACGCCATGATTATTATTTTCATCAATAATTATTAAAACTTTTTATTGTTATAAATAAGTTTGTTATTTTTTACATCTACAAGCGACTCCATTTATATATAATAATATATAAAATATTTTAATTTTAGTTTTAAAAAATTCTTTTTCTGTACAAATGAAAAACAAAAATAAAATAATTTGTCCATTGTGGAAATGAGAAAATATTTTATATAGAAATTAAAATAATACAACTGAATGCACCTTCAAAAATGGGTTGTATTAATTGTATAAAAAAGAAACAAAAAGAATATACGAAAGCATATGAACATATAAAAGAACTTGTGAAGAACTGGGATAATAAATGATTTACTTGCAAAAATTGTAAAAAAGACATTAAACATACTTCTAGATATATTTAACATTGATGAATCAAAGAATTCAAAATCAACTTTCAACTATCAAAAAGATAAAGATCGATATTATCAAAAAGTGGAAAGTCTGTCTGGAAAATGTTCTTGGAAAACGTTAAAAATTAGCATATAAAGTAATAATACAAAAAACTGACTACTCTTTAATTTCATTAATCTTCTATGCATATATTTAACTTCTGTAACAAATCATTGTTGCCATCAATGATTTTATTTGGGTTTAATTTATAATAACCATATGGCAATGTAAAGACTTAATCTTTTAATGTAACATGTTTATCATAAATCAGAACTTAAAACAATTTTACTACATTTAAATGTATACAATTCGTGTTTAAATGATCTACTTAACCTTATTTTTCTATTTTGTTTTATTTTGTTAACTAAACAAAATAAAACAAAAACTTTTTTTACAACTTATTTCTTAACATCTTAAATTTTTTGTCTTTTCTTTACACCAACTTATTAAGGATAGATTTTCGATCTTAAGCTAATGTGTTCTAATGTAATTTTTTTTACAATTTCAATCAATTATTTTTCATAAATTCCATAGATATTATCTCTTGAGTATTCATTCATTCAAATTCGTTTCTTATTGATTTCATATTTTTGTATAAGACTTTAGTTCTTATATCATAAATGAAAGAATCAGTATTCATATAATATAAATCAATATTACATCGTATTTTGGTTTCATAACATTCTAATGAAAATTGTACACTCTTATTTTCGAAATATCTAGAATACTCATTCCAATATAAATTGGCTTATTGAATATTATTTTAATTTTCTTCATATGAACTGCTACAAGATTCTCTGAATATTGAGTAGTGTGTTCGTATTTTCGTTTTGAAATATAATTCGTATAATATTTTGGATCTGTTATTAGTTTAATATTTTGTCTGATTCTAATTTGTTCCATTTTCTTTCCAAATATGGCATTATTCATTGATTTGCAGAAATCTTTTTCAAAATATTTAGTTGCCTTTTTCTCCTTTCTGTATTAAAATCAATATTTCTTGAACCACTCTGATTGTTTAAGTGATAAGATTCTATGAATTTTCTTTCATTTTAATCCAAGATTTTGCCATTGTTTGATATTGATATAACATGAAACATATTTTTGTTTATTGTTTAAAGTTGTTAATAATTTATTTCCTTCTTCAGGTCATATAGACACATCTTCAGGTTAGTCATGTAAATTTTTTGGATGTTCTAAATACACTTCTAAAATATAACCATATGAATCATCGACTGTCTTTTTTCAGAATAATAACATTTTGGTACTAACCAACAAAATCTTTAAATGGTAAAAACTGAGACATTGCCCAACCATATATATTACCTGCTTCTAACTAAGCAATATAATTTGATCGGTATTTTGACTCAATGTTTTTCATTTATTTGTTATTCAATGTAGCATACCTTTTAATAATTTGAGAAAATCCACCTCGAATTTCTTTTTCAAGAAATAAGATCACATCATTATCGTTTAATATATCTAATCCAACATTTCTCATTTATAACATAGAATACAAAGATTATCCTGGAGTTATAAAATACCAAGATAGATCGAGTTTATAATATTTAATAAATGTATCCCTACAATTTTCATTAATAACTGTGTGTGTCAAAATCTCACATCCATCATATAACCTTGTATATATATTTACATTTTTAATATAGAATATTTCGGAAATTTTTTTTGGTCAGTTATAATCTTAATCAGAAATATTCTCTTTATTAAGTCTCAAATAAGATCATTCTTTTTTGGGGAATTTAGTTTCTTGTAATTTTTCTTCAGAAACCAAATAGTCATTGGGATAATTATTTAATTTTTTAAATTATTATAACTAATTGTTCACCTTCAAAGCCTTTTGTAAGGTTAGATAAAAACTTACAATACTTCAGGCCATAAATTTAAACATATCTATACATCTTAATGTTAATCCATCTTCAACAAATATTGTCATTATTAATAATTACAAAAGCTATTAATCTTGATTTGAACGCAGAAGCTTTTGCATAAATTCCTTTAGGTGATTTGAAAAAATCGTTATCGTTTAGAAAATTGAACCCTGGTAAAATTTTCTGATTTTTTAATTTCTTTATATTTAACCACAAGAAGCTTTCGAAAATAATTTGCATTATCATTATTGATATTGTTCTCTGATATAATGATAAGATTGATTAATTTTTGACTATTAAGACTGGAATATTTTTTAAACTTTACATTTAACACATTTTAGGAAGATCATCTAAGGGTTTTTACTCAAATCATCATCAGTATTATTGATTCTATCATAAGATTTTTTGATAAGAGCGGTTAACTGTCTTTTATTAAGGGGGGTAGGACTACAAATGGGCCGACTTTGAGCAGGAGAGGCACCACACTGTCTCTACTTTTACAAGTAAATTCATAAAACTTTGTCAGCATGACCAGGAAGGATTCAGAATTCACACTCATAGCAGTGAAGTTCATAAACAAAATAAAATAATTTTTTTTACATGTGAAGTTTCGTCATTTTTTCACTTACTATTGGCTGCATTTGTTGCTATAGGTACACTTTTTTTCACAAGTAAGAGAGACGGTTCGATAAATTTTGCACAGTATACAAACCATACTTAAAGGTGTCTGAAACTCTAGAATCTATTTAATTTATGAAAAAATGAATGAGCTGTTACATCTTAAACTTTATGTTTAAAAAAATGAAATTTTGTAGTTAAGTATCTCAATTTTTACCACAGTTTTTAATAGATTTGGATAATTCTATAGTTTCATACGCCTGTAAGTATGGTTTGTGTGCTGTGCAAAATTCATCAAAGAATCTCTCTTACTTGTGAAGGAAAATGTACCTATAGCAACAAATGCAGCCAACAGTAAGTGAAAAAATGATGAATTTTTATATCTAAAAAAATTATTTTGTTATGTTTTTGCACTTTCACTACTATGAGTGTGAATCCTGAATCCTTAATAGACATGCTGACAAAGTTTTATAAATTGATTTGTAAAAGAGTAGACAGTAGAAAATAAAATGTCCTGTGGTGCCTCTCCTACACCAAGTCGGCCCGTTTGACGTCGTACCCCCTTAAGTTTAGCAGATTTATTATTATTTTCATTTTACACATATTATGGAGATCTTTTAAAGTTTCATGTTCAGTACATTATCTTTATCATTATTATTAATATTGGCATCAGGATTTACAATAAGATTGGTAAATTTTACTTTATTAAATTCGGAACAATGTTTTAAAGTTTTGTTTTACAAATTAGTCGAATTTATTTTATATTTTTATATTTTATTTCTATGTTCTTCATTTCTTCCTGCATTTTTTCTTATCAAAGTCATCAATAAATTCCATCCAATCTTGTCTAGTTTCATTTAAATATCAATTTTCTCTACAATAATTTTTTAAATCATTATAACTTACTCCATATACTCCTTTACTATCGTTTTCTATGTTTTGAAATAGCTCAGTTCTGGTGTATATTTCTTTTTCCTTTTATTTATATAGATATAAATATAGATTTTTAAAATTAAAACATGTATACATTTGAATTTTTTAGTTTAAAATTCAGTCGATGTCTGGTTACCTGCCATTAGGAAAGTACATGCACTCAGCATCAGTGATGTTATTTATAAATTACAAAGTGCTGTAATCAGTATTCAAAGAAGTGTGACTGACTACTGAGCAACAGGGAACGGACACGAACTGACATTAGAAAATGGTGCATTGATAATGGCTAGGCACTAGACGAAATCTGGATTTGATAAATAAAACCTGCGAAAATGGACGACTGATTGGTGTGATCTGTGAATTATAAATTTCAATTGATGTTATAAGTAGGCAAGGTTTGACAGATCCTATTTATAAAGAGAAAATTTATTACATTTTCAACATGGCAAATGATTTTTGGTAACCCATTACACCATACCGTTGAAAGAGCGTGTTGCATTTGTTCATAACTGATATAAAACTTCTAGTGAGTTGTTACATATGGACATTTTCAGAGTTGCTCTTAATTACGACGAATAATTATTGGCATCGCATTCCAGCTAACTAGTTATACTATACCATTCAAAGCTCGTGTTGCATTTGCTCATATCTGATAAAAAAACTTCTAGTGAATTGTTACACATGAGCGTTTTCCGAAGCACTATTAATTGCGACCAATAATTATCGGCATCATATTCCACATGAACGTCCCAATGCCTGCTGCCTCGCTTGTACCACGTAGGAGCCTTTTAACAGGTTATGGCTACAGTTTTGCTCATGCTTATTCGCTGCGCACTTCTGAGTGGTCCATCGCCTTCCACGTATAACATAACCTAAAATGTTAGTTATTGATTATGAAATTATTATAAGCGTCCTCTCAGTACAAGTATTTTTGATGGTATGGCTGCAGGAGCACAGCAAAGTTCAAATGAGAGATGTTAATTAATGACATCGTATTGCTTCGCACCATGCTCCGTATGTGATTCATGGCTGTCTGGTGTGATTCCCCCTACCATGGCACTACAAATTTTCTTGTCCGACTGGTAGCAAGTAGATGTAAGATAAAAACGTAATGTGGGCGTAATGTGTAGTAGAAGCATTACAAAGTGAAGACTGTCAGCAAAATGGGTAGCTAATACAGTTAGTGGTAAAGAAGAAATATATTATAATGTCGTGCCTGACACAGCAGTTTTACTGCGAGAACGGTGAAAATGTAGTAAGTAATTAACTTATTTTCTTTCATAATTTTGTGTGGCGTGTCAGCCAGAAAAAGTTTGGCAAATATTTGTAATTATATGTAAAGTTTTCTACGAGTCACTAAATGCTCTCATTCCCAAATACTGTATGATTAAAGTCTGGGTATTCGCGAGTCATTGGCTACAATTCCTTATCATCCCCTCCCACACGCCTTTGACAGGCAGGGGGTTCTCACCACCACAGCTCTTCTTTATACACAGTGAGTGATATGTGCACCATGTCTGGCTGAAAACTATCCAGTAGTTTAGGAAAGACACACATACATCCATTTTTATAATAAGTACGGTTTTTGCTGTTAACATTCAGATTTTCTTCAGAAAACTATTCCTGCTACTCCTAGTGCGCTACTTTCTGTGTATCATTTGCTAAGCGAATTTCCTCAGAATTGCCTGATTTAATTCGACAGCACTGGGTCAACCTCGTTTTACTTCTCAAGATATACATCTTATGACCGATTGTAAAGACAACATGGTTTCAAGTGATCTTTCAGCTTGTTTGTCTTTTCTGCCAGAATTATAACGCCATGTACAAACTTTAAAAGTTCTTATTCCTACCCTCCTCACTCCTCCTAAAATATAAAAAAATATAAAAAAATACCTGCCATATTCGTCGTGTTTCTGTACATCTGGTTCAAGGTAAAGATTAAATAAGATTTGGGAAAGATTAAAAACTATTTATTCTTTGTTAACTTCTGGTTCTCATTTATGTCAGCCCACACTTAACACAGCGTTCTGTTTTCCCTAATAAATTGTAGATAACCTTATGCTCCCACTAATTTATCAATGCTACGTATAGAATCCACCCTCCCACCCCTCTCCTCAATGAACTGTGGACCTTGCCTTCGGAGGGGAGGCTAGCGTGCCCCAGCGATACACGCGTAGGTGCAACCACAACGGGGGATATCTGTTGAGACGCCGGCAAATGTCTGGTTCCTGAAGAAGGGCAAAAGCCTTTTCAATAATTTCAAGAGCGACAATCTGGATAATTGACTGAACTGGCCTTGTAACATCAACAAAAACAGCATTGCTGTTATAGTATTGCGAATGGCTGAAAGCAAGGGAAAACAATAGCCGTAATTTTCCCCGAGACCATGCAAGTTTATTGTATGGTTAAATGATGATGGCGTTCTCTTGAGTGAAAGATTCCAGAGGTAAAACAGTCCCCATTCGTATCAGCAGATGGGGTCTACTCAGGAGGATGTAATCAACAGGTGAAACAAAACTACGTTTCCACAGATCAGAGCATGGAATTTTAGACCCCTTAAAGGGTGGGTTAGAAAAATGGAAATGGGAAATCGACAGGAAGTTAGATATAATGGGAATTATTGAAGATCGGTGGCAGGAGGAACAAGATTTCTGGTGAGGTGAATACCGGGTTATAAATATAAAATCGAATAGGAGTAACTCAGGAGTAGGTTTAATAATGAGTAAGAAAATAGGAACGAGAGGTAAGCCACTACGAACGTAGTGAACGCAATATTGTAGCCGAGGTAGATATGAAACCCACGCCTGCCACAGAAGTACAATTTTATATGCCATCTACATCTGCAGGCAATGAAGAGATTGAAGAATTGTCTGACGAGATAAAAGAAATTATCCAGATCGTTAACACAGACGAAAACTTAATTGTGATGGGGGAATGGAATTCGATAGCAGGAAAAGAAAAAGTGGGAGAAGTAGTAAGTGAATATTGACTGGGTGTACGGACTGAAAGAGGAAGCCGCCTGATAGATTATTGCACAGAGCGTAATGTGATCATAGCTAACACTTGCTTTATGAATCTTGAAGGAAGGTAATAGCGGGGAAGGGACCTGGAGACACCGGAAGGTTTCAAATTGATTATATAACGGTAGGACAGAGACTCAGGAACCAAGTTTTAAATTGTAAGACATTTCCAGGGGCAGGTGTGGGCTCTGACCCCAATTTATTGGCTATGAACAGTAAATTAAAAGTGAGGGAATTTAAGGAGATGGAACCTGGATAAACTGAAAGAATCAGAGGTTGTAGAGAGATACATAGTGAGCTTTAGGGAACGATTGACAATAACAGCGGAAAGGAATACAGTAGAAGAAGAGTGGGTAGCTTTGAGAGATGAAGCAGTGAAGGCAGCAGAGTATTATGTAGGTGAAAAGATGAGAGCTAGTAGAAATACACGGATATTGATTTTAACTTATGAAAGGAGAAAATATAAAAGTGCAGTAAATGAAGCAGGCGATAACGAATTCTAACATCTCAAAAATGTGATCGACAAAGAGTGCAAAATGGCTAAGCAGGAATGACTAGAGGACAAAGGATGTAGAAGCTCGTGTCACCAGGGGTAAGATAAATGCCGCCTACGGGAAAAATAAAGAGACCTTTGGAGAAAAGAGAACCATCTCTATGAATATCAAGAGCTCAGATGGTGAACCAGTCTTGGAGAAAAAAGGGAAAGCAGAAAGGTTGGAAGAGTATCTAGAGGGTCTATACAAGGGCAATATACTTGAGGGCACTATTATGGAAATGGAAGGGGACGTAGATGAAGATGAAATGGGAGATATGACACTGCGTGAAGAATTTGACAAAACTCTACCATCTGGTAAGTTAAGAGGTATGAGACAGTCGAATAACCTTAGACTTCAGGAAGAATATAACAACAGCAATTCCAAACTAAGCAGGTGCTGAAGGGTGTGAAAATTACCGAACTATCAGTTTCATTGATCATGGTTGCAACAGACTAAAACGAATTCTTTACAGACGAATGGAAAAAACTGATAGAAACCAATCTCGGGGAAGACCATTCTGGATTCTGTAGAAATGTAGGGACACGCAAAGCAGTGCTGGCCCTACGAATTATCTTAGATGATAGGTTAAGAAATGGTAAACCTATGCTTATAGCATTTGTAGACTTAGAGAAAACTTTTGACAGTGTTGACTGGAATACTCTCTTTCAAATTCTGTAGGTGGCAGGAGTAAAATACAGGGAGCGAAATGCTATTTACAATTTGTACAGAAACCAGGTGGCAGTTATAAGAGTTGAGGGGCATGAAAGAAAAGCAGTGGTAAGGAAGGAGTCATAGAGTGTTGTAGCCTATCCCTGATGTTATTCAATCTGTATGTTGAGCAACCAGTAAAGGAAACAAAAGAAAAATTTGGAGTAGAAATTAAAATCGAGGGAGGAGATATAAAAGCCTTGAGGTTTGACGATGACATTGTAATTCTGTCAGAGACAGCAAAGGACCTGGAAGAGCAGCTGAATGGAATGGATAGTTTCTTGAAAGGAAGATATGAGATGAACATCAGCAAAAGAAAAACGACGATAATAAAATGTAATCGAATTAAATCAAGTGATGCTGAGGGAATTAGATTAGGTAATGGAATACTTAAAGTTTGAGTTGTGCTATCTGGGGAGCAAAATAACTGATGATGGTCGAAGTAGAGAGGATATAAAATGTAGACAGGCGATGGCAAGGAATGCGTTTCTCAAGAAGAGAATTTATTAACATCGAGTATAGATTTAAGGTCAGGAAGAAATTTTTGAAAGGATTTGTATGGAGCGTAGCCACATATGGAAGTGAAAAATGGACGACAAACAGTTTAGACAGAAAGAGAATGGAAACTTCTGAAATGTGGTGCAACAGAAAAATGCTGAAAATTAGATTGGTAGATCAAGTAGCTAATGAGGAGGTAGTGAACAGAACTGGGGAGAAAATTTGTGGCACAACAAGATTAGGACACAGGAACGATTGGTAGGACACGTTCTGAGGCATCGAGGGATAACGAGTTTAGTACTGTAGTGAAGCCTGGAGGGTAAAAATCGCAGAGGGAGACCAAGAGATAGATATACTATCAGATTCAGAGGGATATAGGTTGCTGTAGTCATTCAGAGATGAAGAGGCTTGCACAGGATACAGTAGCATGGAGAGCTGCAGCGAACTAGTCTTTGGACTGAAGACCACAACAACAACCTTCATAATCCAAAAATATGTATTCTGATCAACGTAGTAAAACACTTTTTTAAATACAAAAATACAATAAATGTGCGTATGCATTTTTTCAATTCTGAGAAGCATGGTAGGATCAATATTGCGTCGCGTGTGGGCGTATTTCCCCAAAACCAAAACTGATTCTTCTGTGCAGGTTGATTTCAATCAGTTGTTCCATTGTTCTACAAGTATTCGTGTTCGTATTATTTGGCGACCATGAGTTATTAAACTGATCGTTCAGTGATATTTACACCTTTCAGTGACTGGCTTCTTTGGAAATGGAATTATTACATTCTTCTTGAAGTCTGAGAGTATTTACGCTGCTTCTGTCTTTCACACCAGGTGGAATCGTTCTTCCGTAGATCTCAATAATTTTGCGGGAATGTCGTGTACTGCTGGTGCATTGTTTGGATTGATGTCTTTGAGTGATCTGTGATATCGTTCTCGCAGTATCAAATCTCCCATCTGAGCTTCATACACTTCCTCTTCTCAGTTCAACAGATTCTTGTGATGACGAAAATCGCCGTCGGCATATTCTCGTTCGACGTAAGGGAGCAGAAAGAAGTCCTTATGCGATTAATCAGGGGAATACCGGCAATGAGACGTTATTAGACGACTTTCTCCGTCAAATAATCACTCGTTGACGTGTTGTTTGACATCTGGCATTGGAATGATGCAGTGTTTGTGAATGTTTCTTCCTCATTCCATGAATTGTACCAAATAAATTGTACTCTACTATTCAATATTAATTGCTCTTCTATCTTCAAAAGTAACGGCCCGTGATATGTACAGTGTAGCGAAAGAAAGAAACTTTGCGTAATGTTATGGTATGAATGGTATGATTCCATCAACCATGAAATTTATAAGTTGTTGTATGATAATGCAATCTACTGTTGAAGTTATATGTCAAGAATGTTCAGAAATTTGTTGTATCTTCCAACTTTTTATGAGCGAGACCAATACAAAGACATCTGTCTTGCATTTTACTATTTGTTTTTTAATTTTACGATACAGATGCTCTCGTTTTCCTTGATAGCAAAATATACATATTTATTTAACCACATAACGTTGCGTTTCGTTTATTTTCGATGGTCTGTTGACACCCCATTACGTAGCTCTTACACGTTATTTGAGACTTTGATTTCTGTTCCAAATGAAAACAGTGTTCCCTTCTGGTTGCATGTCTTCTGTCTTAAAACCAGTTGCTGTTCCTAATTTCACCTTCAGGGAAGACTTCAAAGGAGGGAGTCAGTAGGTCCGGAAGGCCGCAACTATATTTGATAATAGTGCAGTGTTACGCGAAGATAAAAACAAAACATAAAAAAAAGTTTTAAAGTTATTCGACTGCACAACAGCAAAAACTGCTTGGTTTTGAGAGCGATGGGCGATGACGAAAATACGTACAGATGATGGGAAACATTAGGTTTTATTGTGTAGTACATACTGTTCGGTTACAGAAGCAATACGTGTCGGAACTCTTGCCGAATAACGGTAAGAATGGATTAAATGCCTTACTTCTCCAACCATATTGTAAACATGAATTCTGGAAAATAATTTTTAGAAGCTCGTGGCGACCGCAGAATGCTGCTGGTGTGTGCATAGAAAGTGCACATCAGGCAGGGAACTCTCGCGCCGGAAGCAACAAGTTGCCAATAATATATTCGTGACGCTGCGTATTGCTCCGTTGTCGGTCCGTTCTCGCTTCCTCTTACCTCTAACACTGCAACTACATCCACTGTTCGTATCGTATATTCATTGTGTAAATCGTAAATATCACTCACACAAACCGCATACCGGCTGTTCCCCGTAACGATGACGGCCCCTAGTATTTTAAAAAGGCTTACTGTATCAAAATGAGATTATCGGTAAGTGATACTACACAGTGTAACGATGTCGGCTATACTCGTGCATTTTTGTGCACTGCAGGGATTGGATAAAAATGTGGAAATACCGGGAGAAATGCATGCTTGAACGTAAATGCAGATGCTAGCCAGGCCTGCGGGTTGCGCTGTTGTGTTCGACCACGAACAGTACGTGTACACGGTTCTCAATACTTTGCAAGTGTTATTTATTTACACGTCAAGTTCCGTAGGACCAAATTTAGGAGCAAATCTCCAAAGTCATGGAAAAACGTTAGTACATGAAATTACTACATAAAAAAAATAACAGATAAAATATAATGTTTATGAACCAGAAAAAAGTCAATCCTTAAGTTTAAGTAAATGCAATCAACAATAAAACAAGAATCAGCTTAATTTTTCAAGGAACTCCTCGATAGAATAGAATGAGTGACCCATGAGGTAACTCTTCAGTTTAGATTTGAAAGGGCGTCGATTACTGCTAAGATTTTTGAATTGGAACGGTAGATTATTGAAAATGGATGCAGCATTATACTGCACACGTTTTTCCACAAGAGTTAAGGAAGTCCGATTCAAATGCAGGTTTGATTTCTGCCGAGTACTGAATGAGTGAAAGCTGCTTATTCTTGGGAATGAGCTGATATTGTTCACAAGAAATTACAGTAAAGAATATGTATACTGAGAGGCCAATGTCATAAATCCAGACTCGTGAACAGGGCTAGACAAGAGGTTCGTGAAGTTACACCACTTATTGCCCAAACCGCCTGTTTCTGAACCAAAAATGTAACTTCAGATACCGTTCGAATAGTAAAAATGGCAGCATTAAGTCTTTGAATAAGATCCTGAACATAGGCTTTCCACAACAGTTTACTACCTATTTGAACACCTATAAATTTGAACTGTTCAGTTTCACTAATCATATGCCCATTCTGTGAAATTAAAACGTCAGATTTTGTTGAATTTTCTGTTAAAAACTGTAAAATCTGATTCTTACTGTGATTTAGGTTTAGTTTATTTTCTACAAGCCATTAACTTAGGTCATGAACTGCACTATTTTTTATATTTACTACCAAGCTACTGTCATCAGCAAACAGAAATATTTTAGAGTTACCCGTAATACTAGAGGGCATATCATTTATATAAATTAGGAACAGGAGTGGCCCCAACACTGATCCCTCGGCCACCCCCACTTGACCGTACCCCACTCAGACTCCACACCGCAGCCATTCTCAACATTGTGAATAATGACCTTTTGCTGTCTGTTGCTGAAGTAAGAGGTGAATCAGCTGTGAGCTACTACCCGTATTCTGTAATGGTCCAACTTCTGGAGCAATATTTTGTGATCAACACAATCAAACGCCTTAGTTAAATCATAAAATATGCCAAGCGTTCGAAACCTTTTGTTTACCCCATCCAGTACCCCACAGAGAAAAGAGAATATAGCATTATCAGTTGTTAAACGACTTCTAAAGCCGAGTTGTACATTTGATAGCAAATCGTGTGATATAAAATGATCAATTATGTTTACGTGCACAGCTTTTTCAATAACATTAGCAAACACTGATGACATAGAAATTTGTCTAAAATTGTCTACATTATTCTTTTCTCATTTTTTATACACCGGATTTACTACTGAGTACTTTAGTCGTTCAGAAAACAGACCATTCCCAAATGAAAAATTACAAATATGGCTAAATACGGGGCTAACATATAAAGCATAGTACTTAAATATTCTGCTACGCACTCAATCATATCCATGAGAGTCCTTAGTCTTCAGTGATTTAATTATTGTCTCAATCTTCCGCTTGTCTGTATCACAGAGGAGTATTTCAGAAATCAATCTTGGAAAGGCATTGGCCAAGAAAATTATATGATTCCCTAATTCTGATTTTCGAGTACAAGAAATATTTTTACTACGAACTGAATTTATATCGTCGACCATGTGCTATTCTATTTGCATACCACATACTCTTTGCCTTCCTAACAACATTTTTAAGCACCTGACAATACTGTTTGTAATGGGCTGCTGTAGCTTGATTATGACTACTTCTAACATTTTGACATAATTAATGATATCCTTACCCTACCAGTCAGCCACCAGGGCTGTCTATTACTGCTAGTACCCCGTTTACAACGTTCTAATGGAAAGAAACTCTTAAAGAACATGAGAAATGTGTTAAGGAAAACATATTTATCATCTATATTATCGGCACTATAAACATCCGGCCACTCTTGTCCCTTGACAAGGTTTAAAAAAATCTCCATTGCTGTTGGACTAATTCCCTACATAGTTTGTAATTATATGTGATATTTGTTTGAGTACAAAAGCCTTTCAGTGTTAAAATTTGTACATCACGGTCTGAAAGGCCAGTCACCCTTTTACTAACAGAATGGCGATCTACTAATGATGAATGAATGAAAATATTGTCTATGGCTCTGCTATTGTTCCCCTGCACTCTAGTTGGAAAAAAAAACAGACTGCATCAGATCATATGGATTTAGGAGATCTACCAACATCCTTTTTCTTGCACCATCATATATATAATTTCTATTGAAGTCACCACATATAACTAATTTCTGGTACTTGCTTCAAAGCGAATCAAGAACCCTCTCTAACTTGAGCAGAAATGCTCTGAAGTCAGAGTTAGGAGACCTATAAACAACAATTAGATGTTAAGTTTCACTAAATTCAACTGCCCCTTCACAATATTCAAATACCCGTTCAGTGGAATGCGATAATACGTCTATGGAATCAAATGGAATACTGCTTTTTACGTACATAGTCACTCCCCCAACCCGCAAGGAACTCCCTGAAAAACAGTCATCTAATCTGTATCCTGGTAAAGGAAGCCTTTGAACTGTCAAATTATTTAAGTCGTGCTCCGATATACCATAAATTTAAGAGTCAACATCTATAAGCAGTTCACTAACTTTATCTGTAATACCTCTTATATTTTGATGACATATTTAATTCCTTCTCTACTTGGAAACATGGCAGCCTCTGAATGGGAGCCCGTAGTTAGAGGGACATCCTTAAACAGGTATAACTATCAGCTGAATTCAATCTAAAAAAGGTGCAGCTCTAACACCAACTAATACAGGAATATTTCCATGAGTGATCCCACCACCACCCACTACACTGTCACCTATAAGCTTTGCCAGTCTCCCCTTCCCATACCTAGCGAAACCCGATCTACTGAGAGAGCGAACTGGCACCACTGAAATGTGACCCCAGCGCCGCTCAAGCCCCATGTTAACACGGCTAACAGCCGCATTAAGATGAGGCCGATCATGACGCTGAAACAGTTGCACGAAATGCATGTTAGTGCCACCAGTTTTAGCTTCACAATGCTGGTGACATGGTACTCACTCCCCAACGTTTTCTGCAACTGCTGGCCTACACTTCTGCCGTGCGAACTACCTAGCAGCTGAACCTTCATCTTTCTGTTGGACTTTGCAACTGACCTAGGCCTCCTAACTGCTGAGAACTGCTACATGTTCCCCACATCTACAGCTACAAGAGGCTCCTCTCCACTCAACTCTGACAGTTGGTCAAATCTATTGTACATTCGCAAAGTGTAACTGTCTGAATACCTCCTCCTCCTAACTGCCTTCTTGCCAATTGCCAGTTCCCATTCCCCACCACCCTGCACCCTCCTTAACCTATCTAGTTCCTCCTTTGCGCGTTGTGATTGCACCTGAAGTGCACAGATCTTACGCTCTTCCTCCTATATCAACTTATTTCTACTACAGGTTCTGCATTCCCAGGAAAGGAATTCGCTAGAATGCCCACTGTCTTCCCCACTGCATCCCCCCCCCCCCAACGAAAATACCCTTAAAAAATCCCACACCGTAACCCACTACTCACAAACCTACGACACAGCTCATACTTCTCACTCATGGTAAAATTTAACAGTTACTGAAAATAACTATGCGTCTACGTTACCTAAGTTGAGTTACATTAGTAGAACTATTTATAGAACTAACAATAGCGGTCTCGAAATTCTAGTATCAATACTACTACACCCCAGCGAATATCAGTACCAACAAAACTTCACAAAATTATTAGCTGAAACCAAAACTTCAAGCGGCCACTGGAGCACTCAACGAAGTTAAAACACTGAATGAAAATTTTACTGAAATATTTCACTAGAAACAATAAGAAACGTCTGCTGAAAACTAAAGCACGGAATTTACCAAACGAATTCAATGCACAGAAAACTCTCAAAAACGCAGCGAGCGAACGGTTCCAAAAGTTTATTAAATGTTATTTCGCCACAAACAGCACGAAACACCAGTGAAAACTATTATATTTAATAACTGTATTACAGTGCATAAGTAACTTTGTCATTACTTAGCTTTATAACCTCTACAGCTGCAACTGCATGCCGCAAAATGCAAACACACTACTGAGGCGTGAGGCTTGGACGAAAGTGGTCATAACAGTGTTCTGCGTAAATGTGAGTCATTATGTAGGGGCTACGTGTATTCGAAGGTGGGCACATTGTTGGTGTTCGTATAGTGGATGCATCCGTAATCAAGGTAGGTGAATGGTTATGTGTTCCAAGTTGCACCCTATCGGAGATTTATACTGCATACAGGGAAAGTCGGATGAGTATTTATTCACGTTGTTTTCAATTCCTGGCCAAGTTTCCGTCCCAAGAGAGAAACACGGCAGGGGTTCGGTAATAATGATAGTGTTCCATGGGCCGCATGATTACTCTGCAAGGTCGCATGACTGCCAAAGATTATGTGCCCATTTTGGCTGATCAGGCTACCGCATGGTACAAGGTTGGTGATGGCGTGTTCGAGACGACAGGGCTCCGGTCCAAACAGTTGGCATCGTCCAGGACAGGTTTTATGAGGACAACAATAAATTGTAACATCTCCCCTGGCCACCACACGCACCAGATCTCAATATTATTGTGCTTTGATGGCCTGCTTTGGAGAGAACAGTGCATGATCGCCATCCACCTCCATCATCGTTTCCTCAGCTTGCCACTGTTTTGGAGGATGAATGGTATAAGCTTCCCTTGAAACCCAGACAGGATCTGTGTTTATCCTTTCCGAGACAACTGGAAGCTCATTTGAATGCCTACACCGTATTAGGAACGGTAATGTGGTGTACTTCTGTTTTTTTCATATTTTTGTCCACCTCTGTATATACTGGAACAGTTGTACGTTGTTTCATCTGCAATGGTATTCGATATTTCTAGAACGGAAGAAATAGCGATGTATGTACTTCAGTGTTGGTAGTCAAATTTTAACGAAAATTCGTGGATAATATGTTACGTATGATGCTTACGTATCCAGCACCGTGAAGTTCCAATTTCGTCATTAGATATTAGTAAGTGGAACGGCACTGTTCCCACATACTTCTACCTCATTCTACCTTTATCTAGAGTGACAAAAATTTACAAGTATTAACAACAGACAACAAGCCTACTATACTTGTCGTGAACCTCGTTTCGATGTCTTCAGTTGTTGATGAAATATTAAAGTTTTCGCCATAGCCTTTTATTAAGCACCCAAATCAACAAAATCGACAGGACGAGTTACCTTGCGAGTGTTTCTAGAAATTTATCGGGTAGAGATATACTGAAATCTTGCTGCTGTTTCACATTAGCCATTATGATATGTTGTGAATAAGTTTCAAGGGTCAAAGAATGAAAAAAGTTATTAAAAACAGGTCAAATGTTTTCTGAAATGATGGGCCTGAAAGTAAGAAATAAAACAGCGCAGCGAAACATTTGACGCACTTCATTTGCTGTACACTGAATGCAGGTCAAATGTTTCTACATTTTATTTCTCACTTTTAAACAAAACATTTCAAAAAACGTTTAACCGATTTATTTTCCAATTTTTTTTTATTTTCAAGTTTTGTTCATGAGACACGATCTTATTGACACATCATATGCTTCCCTTTCGTCTTCTGTTCCCGAAATGTCCGGAAGTTAATACTCGATTGAACGGAAGCCTTTCTGACGGTTAAATATCACAGAAATGTTACATTTATCCCTCGAACAGATGAGCCTTTTGATCTTCATTTACATTTACAGGTAGCCGTAGCCGTTCAAGAAATATTTCAATTTGTCTCAAGTATCTAATTAAGGTTTTCTGAACGAACCTGATTACTTTCAAGCAATAAATTTTTTTTTGCAAAACTAGACCTCACGATGATCAATTTGATTGGAGTATTTGTCCATTCTTACCACTCATCGTTTGACTATCAAAATTAGGGCAAAAACCCATTGTGTAATTCGTGTGGAGCGTTGTTATCGTTCCGCTGAAACAACTGACCAAGAATGGGACCGGATACGGGCCTCCTAAGCAGCAGAGTGTTTCGAGCAGTAGGATGTCTTTTAAATATCTGCTATGTTCTCTATTAAGATATATAGGTTCTATGAGAAATAACTACACAAACTTTGTGAGTGTATGTCTCAGACCCAAACGGATTTAAAACGTACAAAACGCTTCAGAAAGCCCTGTGTTTTAGAGGTATTAATAAATATTTACAGTCTACGCGCCTGAAGACAAAAGCCGAACGCTGTAGTTTGTAATTGATAATAATTTTTTTTACATCTTTCACTGATATTGTTGATTAAAGTCCCACTGCGAATTCATTCATTATGTCTTCTATACCTATTGTCTGCCATGGGAGAAATGTTTACACAGTTATGTACATTTGAGCAGTACATCTCGAACATTTGACGTGATACGGTAGTGAGTTAGGACGCTGACCATTCAGCTGAACACCATAAATCCAACATTTTCAACAGAGTAGTGAGTTCACTGACACATTTTCAGTGTAACCATGGCTTTAAGAATTTGAAGAAATGAAGGATTTTCGCACATACGTTTATGTGGACGTATTGTTTCTTACCTCCAGGGTTTTTAAAAGTATTTCTGATGAACGTAAGTAATATCTCTATATTACTGATATAATGTGTTGCTGTATATTTCACGGACGAGGCTTCTTTGAGTCATGATGGTGTTTGTATTTCGTGCAGCAGTCACTCCCGGAGTGATGAAAATCCACTCGCCTACCTCGTTTAATATCACCAGCAACGATTTTCCATGAACTTGCGCCCTTGAATTGTACAAGATCAGGTAATAGGATGCTATTTTCCTGCCACCCCATTTGAATATGCATTTTTGTTTGTCTTCATTGTAAACGTGTTGGCATATTTTTTAGATACTGTACCTCTTGTCTTCCACTTGAAGGTAAGGTTTCAACACAACAGTGCACCCTCATCGTTTGTTTTGGACTTGATCCCTCTCGTTTTCCACTTGAGGGTAAGGTTTCAACACAACAGTGCACCCTCATCGTTGGTTCTGGACGTGATCCCTTGCTCATGTGGAATACCTAAATATTCCTTTCTCACCATGAATCCTTACCTCAATGTACCCTGTATAGAATCCTCTACCATTTGTATAATTATGATCATAAAGTTTCGGGACATGGTATAAATCTAGCGTGACTTTACAAGAACTACAGATTCAGAATGGAGTTCGGGAAGTCTCTAACCATCATAATGTCCTGTGTCAAATTACATACTCAGGCAGCGCTGTCGCAAAGCTCACCACGTCGACATCAAAACGAGAATCAAATAAAGCCGTCAGTGGGAATTACGTTCAGCTTGCGACGTGACACCGGGCCTCTTTACACCAGTCGCTTTTCATAAAATATTCGCAATGATGGTCTTCATTTTATCACGAACGTTTCTTAAGTCGGTCTAGTGCCCGAACTTCATCTACATAGTAGTAATTTAGTCCAGCCCGGTTTACATGCGAAATATTTCTCGCCGTTCATGTAGATAAAAAGCCAAGAAATACGATTCAAACACTAAGTTCTCTATACTATCTCATTTTCAGAAAACTACTACGTTTAGCTTTTTGTGTCTAGCGATGTCTGTCGATAAACGGATTTGCTGTATTTAAGTATAACCACATAAATTGTTGTTTTCTCATAATGAATACATTAAAATGCGAGTAATGTTGTCAATTATGTTCCGTAAATAATTAATTTGCGGAAATAAAGTACAAACTCATCACAACTTGTGAAAAATAACACAAACTTATTTTCATTTAATTTTTATTCAAATGCGAAGTTGCAGTCTTCAAACTTAAACTAATTGTTGCTTGTTACGGAACTTATGGTACTGACACTCACCACGAGTAGACTGGAGCAGGTATATCACTTCTGATGGATACTGCCCAGTTTCATCGCGAATTAAATGTTGAATATTTGTGCGGCACTCAAAAATAAAAAAGAAAAAAAGAAAGAAAAAAGAAAAAGAAGCGACCTACCACGTAGGAATCATTACAGAGAAACAGATGATTACAATTTCAGAAAAACTTAGTCATTTATTCATGATCAAGGGCTTCACAAATTGATCAGTAGATCAAATTAATAACCCGTTGATACAGCTGTGGCCCTTATGCAAGCAGTTATTCAGCTTGGCATTAATCCACAGAGTTTCTGGATGACCTCCTGAGGGATACCGTGCTAGTCCTTTGCAACTGGTGTCAGATCCTCAAAATCCCCAGCTGTGTGGAGGGCCCTACCTTCTAACTTGGGGAGAGGTCCTGGGGCCTCGGTGGCCAGAACAGGACTTAGCAAGCACGAAGACAAAAATTAGAAACTGTCGCCGCGTGCAGGCGAGCATTATCTTGTTTATACGTAAGCCCAGGATGGCTTTTCATAAAGGGCAACAAAACGGAGCGTAGAATATCGTCGACCACTGCGCTGTACGAGTGCCGCGGATGTCCACCAAATGAGTCCTGCTATGAAAAGAAATGGCACCCCAGACCATTAGTCCTGGTTGGTTGGCCGTATGGCTGGTGACAGTCAGGTTGGTATTTTATCGCTGTCTGGGGCGTTCCAAGACACGTATTCGCTGGTCATCGAAGCGAAATTCATCACTGAAAATAATTCCATTCCAATCAATCACATTTCAGGCCGAAGACGTGTCTGGAGAAGCTCCGCACAGCGGTAGGATACCAACCTGACTGCCGCTCGCCATGCGGCCTGACAAGGAGTAATGATGTAGACCCTATGTCGGTGAGAGCTTTTACCGCTTGTCTTCGTACCTGCCAAACCCTGTCACGGCGAGCAAGGCCACCGGATCTCTCTCCAAATGAGAACGTTCGGAGCATTATGGGCAGGGCCTTCCAACTAGCTCGTGATTTTGACGATCTAACGCTCCAATCGGATATAATATGGCACGATATCTCTCTGGAGGACATCCAACAACTCTATCAATCAATGTACAGCCGAGTAGCTGCATTAATGGACCAACGCGTTATTGATTCGCTGAGTTTTTGAAGCTCTTCCTTTTGAATAAAACATACGATTTTCCTGAAATTATTATCATTTGTTTGTTTTTACATGTACATTATATATGCTGATTTCCGTCCCATTCGCATAATTCCTTCGTGGTGGGTCGTATTTTTGTCTTAGAGTGTAATTGCCATGTTCGGCAGACTGTAGTAGGTTGCTACCATCCACCGGAAAGGAAGCACCTAAGATTAAGGTTTAACGTACCTTTGACGAGGAGGTCATTACATTCGGACCACAAGCTCGGATTTGATAAGGTTAGGAAAGAAATCGTGTGTGCGTTTTCAAAGAAACCATTCCGGTACTTAATTTAAGACACTACGGGAAATCACGAAACACTTAAATCTAGATGGCTGGACGAAGATATTAACCATGCTTCTCATGAATACCAATCCCGCGTCTTACCATTGCACCATCTACTTGAGCAAGATCTACAAAGAAAGACACGACTCCAATGACGACGCTATCCACTTAACGTCATACTTTTAGTTGACATTTAGTTTGATTCTAATTGGAATCACAGTAGGAAGTCAGTAAGCCTGGTAAATCATTCATCACACTCTCCATCTGTTATGTTAACTGTGATAGAGCTTAGTGTTTGGTCAATTGGCCATTTTCTGTTTGGCAACTCCACAGTGACGTACAGACTATAACGTAGCTTAAGATGTAGAACAATCTGTGACTGTGGACTTTTTTTTGGTGATTTATGTTACTGTAGTTCAGTACAGTTCATTGTATCATTCACTGTGAACATAATTCCAGTATGCAGAATACGATCAACATCTTTGACTATACAGTTGCATTCACGTAGAATACTGACTTGTCAAATTAATCCTATATCTAGCGACACTGATGGCTAATTACGTCATAGACTCCATAGACATTAACATCACATCACAGATTGTATTATTTACCGACACATTAGACGAGTCTAGTAGGATGATGTGCGGCGCACTAATTATCGTGGGCGAATTCGACCATTTCGATTTATGGAAATATATAACGTGAGTTCTACATCCACGTAAAATCCGAAGTGGTGTCACTTCTGTAATGAAGTTCCGAAGCTGAATTGTAAGACCAAATGCTCTGTCTTAAGCTGTGCGAAATATCTCGACTGACATGTCGTGCTCACACTCTGTTCAGCTCACTCATCTATGGTACTGCCCATAGAAGCTGTGAAGAACTTCACCAGTGTGTAACATGCGCACCTTATCCAAATAGCTAAACCTTATGAGGTTTCTCTTCTTCCAGGCAGAGTTATTTCCTAAATTTTACATTTTATTGAGACGCTGCAGTTAGCATAAATAATCCGCTTCCTTAATCAACACTAGAATACAGCATCAATGAATGATAAACAGTTTCCAAATCGTTCAAATGGCTCTAGGCACTAAGGGACTTAACATCTGAGGTCATCAGTCCCCTAGAACTTACAACTACTTAGACCGAACTAACGTAAGTACATTACACACATCCATGCCCAAGGTAGGATTCGAACCTGCGACCGTAGCAGTCGCGTGGTTCTGGACTGAAGCGCCTAGAACCGCACGGTCACAGCGGCGGCTAAACCGTTTCCCACGCAGGCATAGGTAACGGATGGGCCATATGGCACAGTAGTGAATCGTTGGAGTGAGGAGATGTAAGCGAGCCATAAGAATAGGCTGACCAGATTTCCAAGCAAAAATGCCGAGAGACGTCTGTTTCTGCTTTATGCCGAACTTCATTACTACTCCTATGCTTACGTTTCTTTTGAAACTGATAACGGGCCTATGGTGATACAAGAGCTGAAAAACCATAGCAAGAATGTATTTGCAGTTTGTGAATTGAAAGGAACATATAGTTACATCACACACAAATAAAATTCTTTTCTTCAGAAATAAAAATGGCTGATGTAAGCTTTTTATTGTAATAGCCCGCATATATTTTTTTGTAATATTTAGTCACTTACTAGGTATTTGGGTCCAATTTCCTAATCCTAATAACTGTGTAACATTCCTTATCGGTAATCAGATACAAATTACACATTTCATACTAAAATGTAGGATTTTGTTTGACGGCAGACTATTTGACAAGCGTGCTTACATGCGAAACAATATCCAATGAGCACTGCTAAATGGTTCAAATGGCTCTGAGCACTATGGGACTCAACTTCTGAGGTCATTAGTCCCCTAGAACTTAGAACTAGTTAAACCTAACTAACCTAAGGACATCACACACATCCATGCCCGAGGCAGGATTCGAACCTGCGACCGTAGCGCAGCACTGCTAACACACGTCGCATCGTTCACGTTCTTCACAAAATTAACTTCCTTACGGCTGCAATTCCGTTAGATGAAAGGGTTTAAGTGATGCTCCTTTATACTTCCTTTATTTTGGTTTTACTTGCCTCGAGGGCCATGACGTGGAAGGTTGGCAAGTTAAGAGGCGGGGGTAGGTATAGGGGTTATAGTGAAAACATATGTTTCTATAATGTTATACTTCCAGTAAACTTCATTTTCCCAAAAATTTAACTATATGTGAAATATTATCGCACGTATTTTGTTTCTAGATTGAAAATGAGACAATTATGTTTTCCGAATGATTTTTCTCGCGACACCCGGACACCTATGCGAAAACCAGGACTGTCTCGGCAAAACCGGGAGGTCTCGTAAGCCTTCATAAGAAAGAGTCTTCCTTGGCGATCTACACTCCTGGAAATGGAAAAAAGAACACATTGACACCGGTGTGTCAGACCCACCATACTTGCTCCGGACACTGCGAGAGGGCTGTACAAGCAATGATCACACGCACGGCACAGCGGACATACCAGGAACCGCGGTGTTGGCCGTCGAATGGCGCTAGCTGCGCAGCATTTGTGCACCGCCGCCGTCAGTGTCAGCCAGTTTGCCGTGGCATACAGAGCTCCATCGCAGTCTTTAACACTGGTAGCATGCCGCGACAGCGTGGACGTGAACCGTATGTGCAGTTGACGGACTTTGAGCGAGGGCGTATAGTGGGCATGCGGGAGGCCGGGTGGACGTACCGCCGAATTGCTCAACACGTGGGGCGTGAGGTCTCCACAGTACATCGATGTTGTCGCCAGTGGTCGGCGGAAGGTGCACGTGCCCGTCGACCTGGGACCGGACCGCAGTGACGCACGGATGCACGCCAAGACCGTAGGATCCTACGCAGTGCCGTAGGGGACCGCACCGCCACTTCCCAGCAAATTAGGGACACTGTTGCTCCTGGGGTATCGGCGAGGACCATTCGCAACCGTCTCCATGAAGCTGAGCTACGGTCCCGCACACCGTTAGGCCGTCTTCCGCTCACGCCCCAACATCGTGCAGCCCGCCTCCAGTGGTGTCGCGACAGGCGTGAATGGAGGGACGAATGGAGACGTGTCGTCTTCAGCGATGAGAGTCGCTTCTGCCTTGGTGCCAATGATGGTCGTATGCGTGTTTGGCGCCGTGCAGGTGAGCGCCACAATCAGGACTGCATACGACCGAGGCACACAGGGCCAACACCCGGCATCATGGTGTGGGGAGCGATCTCCTACACTGGCCGTACACCACTGGTGATCGTCGAGGGGACGCTGAATAGTGCACGGTACATCCAAACCGTCATCGAACCCATCATTCTACCATTCCTAGACGGGCAAGGGGACTTGCTGTTCCAACAGGACAATGCACGTCCGCATGTATCCCGTGCCACCCAACGTGCTCTAGAAGGTGTAAGTCAACTACCCTGGCCAGCAAGATCTCCGGATCTGTCCCCCATTGAGCATGTTTGGGACTGGATGAAGCGTCGTCTCATGCGGTCTGCACGTCCAGCACGAACGCTGGTCCAACTGAGGCGCCAGGTGGAAATGGCATGGCAAGCCGTTCCACAGGACTACATCCAGCATCTCTACGATCGTCTCCATGGGAGAATAGCAGCCTGCATTGCTGCGAAAGGTGGATATACACTGTACTAGTGCCGACATTGTGCATGCTCTGTTGCCTGTGTCTATGTGCCTGTGGTTCTGTCAGTGTGATCATGTGATGTATCTGACCCCAGGAATGTGTCAATAAAGTTTCCCCTTCCTGGGACAATGAATTCACGGTGTTCTTATTTCAATTTCCAGGAGTGTATGTGTAGAGGAACCACATACACTCACGCGCTGAACTGAGAATTTTCTTTCATGCAGTAAACATTAAACATTAGAGTCAGCCTTTGGCATATTACATGCTAGGAGGACCCTAATTGTTATTAAAGTTTTAATACTAAAATACCACTACATAGTAAACCTGTTAAATCTAAAAACCATTGAAAATTATTCAGCTACCAATCACATATGAACAGCTACAAAATTTTACGAAATATGCACGAGATTTCTGCTGCTCGACAATCTAGTCAGTTGGCGATAGGATAGAATCCAATACTGTTCTCTGCACTATTCATCTGAACCGTGCTGTGTTTTTTGTACCTTTTGTGCTAAATTGTTTTAAGTGTTTAATTGTAAACTGTTATAAAGTGTTTGCTATTAAATTCACCATAATTGCATCCTGGGACTTATTTCAAATAGATTAGCTACCTGCACTCCCAATTAATAGACACACGTCGTCTGCTTACATTTTCGAACACATCCAGTGCGCTATAAGAACGACTTTCAGGGAGGACATCAACGAGACATATACGGAGAACAACAGGATGAAATCCTATGCCCCGATTCATTAAGGTAATATAAGAAAGGGTCTACTTTTGCAGTCTCGTGTGGGAAGGTATGACCAGTTGTACTGCACGTCACCTATACCGCTCTCTACGGACTTGTGACTAGACTGGGAAACTTCTATGGAGGTTTGGTACCACGAGAGAATCTTGAAGCCTGCCACTTGACTAATGAGTATCTGGAGCGCTGACCATCATGACTTTATTCATAACCTCTCTTCCTCGACACTATGATACGTTGTGGTCTTATTTTCGAGAGTACTTAATTTCATAATATGTTGGAGTTGCTAATTTTCTTATTTTCTACTACATTTATTTTCAGAATGTCATGATGTTTCATTGTTACGAATGTGTGGCTGTCTGTGTACGCCACTCCATGTCATATACAGAATAAATATGTTTAATTACCGACTATTATTTCATGCAACTGGAACTCTTCGCGAATAATAGTATGCTCTTTAAAAATTACATTACACTGCACAATTAGGTTCTTGGGCGTCTCCCGTTGATTCGTAATGGCGAGGTCTTCTATTGTCCAGCGGACACCTGAATGCTTAAGACTTTTCCTGGTTGAAGCTTACTTCGTGTTCAAAAATTCTAACGAATTAGTCAACGCGTTAAGCCATATTTTAGATCAGTTAGAATTAGAAATGTAAATTCATGTATAAGCTGCAATGTAAAGTAATTTAAATATTTCTTGGTTATTTAAGCGACTCTTAACCACTAACTGTGTGGCGGTCGACTGAAAAGATCTCCACAATCAGAGCTTCATATCTTTATAACAGTTAACCGTTCATATTTTTCTAATTTGTCTCTAACTTTTTGTGCTAGATAATCATACAACTGCAAACAGACAAAAATTCTGTGGCTTTACCAGATTTATATACTGATGTATTACTGCAGCTCTCTTAATGTCAGAATACTATAGCCTAGTAAAACTTATTTTATTTTCTTGTCCAGCTTAAAGAGCATTATGGGACAAGTTCTGTAACTTATTTTTAGTACTGTACTGTGCTTTTCTTTTTATCGCAGTAACTTTCTGCATGTATAGCTAAAAATTTACTGTGAACTTACTAAGCAAATCTTAGACTGAATACTATGACTCAAAACATGTGTAGCTCTACAATGGAACATGCACTGAGTATGAAGAAATATGCAGAATATCCCAAGGAAGTTTTCATTTCTTTCGGCAAGTTAACCTTATTGTTGACCAGACGATAACTGATTAATTCTTTCACGCCTTATGTCTTTAGACACCTCAAATAGACACTTCACTGGTCAGAAAGAGTCTTAAAAGCTTGTAAGTGTGTTTGCAGGGGATGTTTTTCTGATACATAATTGTTAAGAAAAAGTTCTATACCTTGCATCATTTCAGAGTTATTTAGCATTGAAGTTAGCCAATGAGGCCGTCACCCGTACAAATTCAAACAGCCTGCCAGAGGCGTTGTCGCCAAACGCGTTCTTCGTTTGACTTCCTCACATTGAACAAACGTAGCTTTTACTCTTCTAGCTTAAATTTATCACTTCCGGAGAAAGGTACATTTTAAGTGGTAATGAGTATGTCAACAAGTGGTAACTCACGGAACCACAGATGTCTGTGCACTACCGCATTCTAGGGCGTGCAGGTGCTTGAATTTGTGTGCTCAACGACCTGGTCGGCTAACTTCAGTACTAAAGAACTCTGAAACTGCGGAGCGAATCGACCTTCTTTCATAACAATTGTTTCTCAGAACAGTGTCTCCTGCAACACCATTACAAGCATTTCACACTGTTCCTGACCAACCTGTATATTTTCCATCAGTTGTCATCTATGCAAATAGTCAAATGGCTCTGAGCACTATGGGGCTTAACTTCTGAGGTCATCAGCCCCTTAGAACATAGAACTACTTAAACCTAACTAACCTAAGGACTTCACACACATCCATGCCCGAGGCAGGATTCGAACCTGCGACCGTAGCGGTCGCGCGGTTCCAGACTGTAGCGCCTAGAACAGCTAGGCCACTCTGGCCGGCGCAAATAGTCACGAGATGCTCTTAAGACAATAGGTAAAGTATTTTCATTAACTAATTAACTATTTAGATAGTAAATGTGATTTTACTTTTGCCATAAAAAGTATGCTTCCATAAGATTCGGTTCTTTCTGTTGAAAAAAATACGGTCACATATAGACGCAGCAAATCTGACAAGAAGTTATGGTTTAAAAATTTTCAAGGGGGAGTTTTCGGTTATTCTTATGGCAACACGAAACTGAAGTTGGAAAATCTTTACCAAACGTTTCAGTAACACGTAACACAGTAGGAAACACGAACTAAGTAGTACATGTTTTCATCGGTGCTAAATATATTTAAACAGAAAACTTTGCCTCTTTTCTTTAGCGACGCTCAATTCCGTTAAGAGCTTGACAGCTGCTGACTGGTCGGTGATTCAGCTTGCTACAGTTTTAATAAGACATAACATTTATCCGGATTTTTCACGGCTACATCTTACTTTATTTGTCTCTTTCGCAAGAGTCCTGCTTTCTGGAGATCAACAGCAAGTGATGAGTCGAAACACTACGACCACTTGTGTAATATACAATAGATCCATGTTTGGAACATAATACAGCAACAGTTCTGCGTGGCATGTCTCCGATAAATCCTTGGTGGTGAGTCTCAAGTACCACGGTAGAGTCACAAACGGTTCATCGTGCACGTGCTGCCAAACTGCATTAAGCATTTGAGAGTCTAATTTTGCGTAACAGTGTTGATCCGTAAAGATACAGACACACAGCGTTGTCTCGGTTTTACAGGTGTAGACATATATTGCAACTGCGTCGTCCTGCGAGGCGACGTTACAAGGCCTACAGTAACGCCGAGGAGTAGACAGGAACGGAAATGAAGCAGGTCACTGGCCACGACATATGTTGTTAGCCCTTCCCAGCGTGATGCTAGCCAATTGGGTTACTGCTAACTGGAATTACTTTTCGTTTCGACCCTTCTGCGTGCGACACAGCCGCCAGAAAGAAGAAGCACGACTTCCAATTTCGAGTGCTAATCGTGGTGCGTAATTGTGTAGCTATTTTCGTCTGTCGTAGGTATAAGTACGGACCTCAATCTGGCTGTTGGAGCACGGCCTCTTCCAGGCGCAGCGACGTGTCTGCAGTTTTAGATATTTCAGTCACTAACTTCTTGTTATTACATTTATGTACTGCTTCAGATCTTGCCAAATACTACTGCAAGCCCAAGTTTCTTCTTCTTCTTATCTATTATACGAGCAGAACGTTTATGTCAAAGTCGGTGAATCTGTGAATAAAAAATTGCATTATATCTAAAATTTTACCAGTAGTTCGTTAATATTTGTTCTATTATGCTACGTACGCTACCTATCTAAAACCAACTGCCACTTTCCACTGCTTGAATCTGTTTAATTGAAACATTAGCTCAGCGATTTGTTTTAAAGGGATGGTTGGCAATGCTTAAATCTTACATTTAGTTTCTCTCAGGATGTGCATATCCTTCAAGTCGACGGCCTTTGGAGGTAGTATGAGCATTTTGCTCGTCAGGCAGAACAACGTGCTTAAATACATAATTATCATGTGTGCAAAATTTAAGGACGAAAGTAAATTTCGTATGATATGTCAGTGTCAAGTAACATAGCTCAATGAAAATTGGATCATACATAAAGAGAACTGCTATAGAAGGTAACTGAAAGAAATGAACGATGAGACGAACAGAAATGACACTTTTATTCCAGGACAATAAATACACTAAAGTCATCGCGATTTACGATAGTGGCCTGGGGATTAAAAAGGGCGGAACGAGGTTCTTTATAGGGAGCACGGTCACCACGATCAGCAAATAAATTTCCTGCCGGCCGCGGTGGCCAAGCGGTTCTAGGCGCTTCTACATCTACATCTACAGCAATTTTGCTTACCTGTTATATTGTAGCTAAATAATAAAGCATCTTCAGTCCGGAATCGCGCGACCGCTACGGTCGCAGGTTCGAATGCTGCCTCGGGCCTGAATGTGTGTGACGTTCTTCGGTTAGTTAGGTTTAAGTAGTTCTAAGTTCTAGGGGACTGATGACCTCAGAAGTTAAGTCCCATAGTGCTCAGACCCATTTGAACGATATTTGCTCCTATGCTTTTCACAAGGATGGTAAGGAGTTCTTGCGGTTGGGCGTAGCATTCGTCCACCAGCGCGGCTGACAGCAGCTGGAGGGTCGTTGGTGCATGTGGATGTGCTACAACACGTCTCCCCAACGTGTTCCACAGCTGCTCGACTTGATCAAGTCGTGGAAACGGCCAGGCCAGTCCATTCACCCAATATCCGCTCATTCCAAGAGCTGATCGTGAGCTGTTTGATGCAGTTGGGGATAGTCAATCATACAAATACAGTCAGGGCCCAATGCACATCTGAAAAGAAGCATATGGGGAAACAGAGCAGAGTCACAATAACGTTGGTCGGTGAGTGTACTGTCTTCACAGATTTGGAGGACAGTACGCCCACGCAACATTAAACCTCCCCACAGCATAACAAGTGCACTGCCAAAACGAATCTGTTGGGCATTGTGCCTGGATGCATTACGTGTTCTCGCTTCTCGCTATATGAGCGTGCGTCCAGAATATTTACTCAGAATGAATCTACTCTTATTTGACAAGTGCACGACGCCATTCCTCGTTGGTTCATTCCCTGTGCTCTTGGTAGGCCGCCACCGAGGTGTGCGTTTCAACGGAACACAACGTACTGGTCGTCGGGCAGAGAGCCTATCCTCATGCAGTCACAGTGCCACTGCGGAGCGTGAGATTGCGTGTGCTACAGTGCTGTTACATGTGGTTGCAATTACACCCGGCCAGCCGCGGTGGCCAAGCCGTTCTAGGCGCTTCAGTCCGGAACCGCGCGACTGATACGGTCGCAGTTTCGAATCCTGCCTCGGGCATGTATGTGTGTGATGTTCTTATGTTAGTTAGGTTTAAGTAGTTCTATGTTCTAGGGGACTGATGACCTCAGATGTTAAGTCCCAAAGTGCTCAGAGTCATTTGAACCAAGTACACCCGCTGTCTGATGTGAATCCCTGTTTGCCTGCTGCACAATGTAGCGGTCATCTGCTCCTCCAGTTGACGGTCGTCGACCGCCTACTCTTTTTTGGGTAGCAGTGTCTGTGGTTCAGAACATATCATGCACCTGAAAAAGTGCTGTGAGTTATACCAAACTGCTGTGCTACACACATCACACATCGTCCTCCATACAGTTTCCTCGTGTGAAGTCATCCAGATGTTGGCTCTGGGCCCTTTTGGAATGAAAAACATCCCCACAGAGCATCGTAATCCATAAAGAAATGTATTCGCAGTTGCGAACATGAACCATTTTCAGTATACAGGGTGAGTCACCTAACGTTACCGCTGGATATATTTCGTAAATCACATCAAATACTGACGAACCGATTCCACAGAGCGAACGTGAGGAGAGGGGCTAGTGTAACTGTTTAATACAAACCATACAAAAATGCACAGAAGTATGTTTTTTAACACAAACCTAGTTTTTTAATGGAACCACGTTAGTTTTGTAAGCACATCTGAACATATAAAAAAATACGTAATCAGTGCCGTTTGTTGCATTGTAAAATGTTAATTACATCCGGAGATATTGCAACCTAAAGTTGACGCTTGAAACCTTCGACGTTCAGTTGCGTGTTGTAACAAACACGGGCCACGGGCGTTTCATAGGACGTGAAGGACGCATAAATTGGCCAGCCCGTTCTCCTGATCTTACACCTCTGGACTTCTTTCTGTGGGGTACGTTAAAGGAGAATGTGTACCGTGATGTGCCTACAACACCAGAGCATATGAAACAACGTATTGTGGCAGCCTGCGGCGACATTACACCAGGTGTACTGCGGCGTGTACGACATTACGCCAGAGATTGCAATTGTGTGCAGCAAATGATGGCAACCACATTGAACATCTATTGGCCTGACATGTCGGGACACACACTATTCCACTCCGTAATTGAAAACGGAAACCACGTGTGTACGTGTACCTCAACCCTCATGGTAATGTACATGTGCGTCAATGAAAAAGACCAATAAAAAGGTGTTAGCATGTGGATGTAATGTGCTGTTCCAGTCTCTTCTGTACCTAAGGTCCATCACAGTTCCCTTTGGATCCCTACGTAATTCGGTGCTCTCCGATACACACGATCGAACAGCGGAGGAGTGGTACTCAAGCGTCAACTTTAGGTTACAATATCTCCGGATGTAATTATCATTTTACAATGCAACAAACGGCACTGATTACGTATTTGTTTATATTTTCAGATGGGCGAACAAAACTAACGGGGTTCCATTTTTAAAAACGTAGGTTTGTGTTAAAAAACATACTTCCGTGCATTTTTGTATGGTTTGTATTAAACAATTACACTAGCCCCTCTCCTCACGTCCGGTCCGTGGAATCGATTCGTCAGTATTTGATGTGGTTTACGAAATATATCCTGTGGTAATGTTAGGTGACTCACGCTGTATATTGAGAGACGACAATGAAAATTTTTGCCGGGCAAGACGTGAACCCGGATTTCCCGCTTTACGCGAGCGGTCGCCTTAAGAGCTTCAGCTACCCATGCACGAATCACAGCCAGATTCAAACTTCCATGTGTCACTATCTACACTCGCACGTTACGTATATGTCGGAAGGAACATTGCAATGTCTTTGTTAATAAAACAGGTGTTGTTGTTTCGTATTTATTTACTAATACTAGGCCCATGACTCTGAATGTGCTTCTTGGTCGGGAATTACGAACGTACGGGTGCAAAATGTGAGAAATGGACAGCGACATATGGAAGTTCGGGTCTGGCCTTGATTCGTGCACAGATATCCGAAGCGGTTAAGGCGACCGCTCGCAAAAAGCGGGAAATTCAGGTTCGAGTCCAGGTCCGGCACAGATTTTCACTGTCGTCATCCAAATATACAGCCGAAGGTAGTTCATACTCGCAACTGTGAAAACATTTCTTGTTTTTCTGGACGGATATAGTCACTGTAGTGCCTGTTCCTTCTGACATGCATGCATGTCTGAAAGAACATTGCATCGTGTTTCTTGATAACACATGTACTGCTATTTCATATTCGCATCGCAGTTGTTTGCTGCGTGACTCACACTGTGTTTTGCCGTTGCTTCAGCTGCCTCGTATTGGAAGGTCACCCTTATTTGGCGCTATAGTCGCATTAACCCCGCGCAGTGTTACGTCCATCATTTTGTGCACGACTGGGCTACCTCTCCAACATGGTGCCGCACTTCCATTCATTTTCACGAAGTAGTTAATATCTTATATTACTGTATACATCTCGTCCCTTAATTTTGCAGAGCTGTGTCTTTGCTATACAAGTTTTACATTTTTCTACTGATAATTCCGGTTACCACGGTATACCATGAAATTGACCTAAACAGAGGCCAAACAAAACGTTTTCGTATTGCGGTTGCGTTGCAGTCCCTTGCCTTCTTCAGTGGACTACCAAGACATTATGCTGGCCACTCCGGCAACAAAGTATTTCTTACCATCCTACCACCAAAAATTACTGTCCCAAGAACCAAGCACGTTTTCAAGATGTTTTATTGTGTGTTTCAGATGGTCTGTTTTTCTGGTATCTATTTAAACAGTACTTCCTTCTTTCTGATTGTCACAAACGTTTATATCCCTCAATCAAACAATCAAACACATAAAACTGATGCCATTCGCTTCTTTAGTTAAATGTGATGTACATTCTATTACGTTCGACTCCGTAGGTAAGTGATCAGAGTACAGGGATGATGATGATGATGACTAAAACAAAAACACCCAGTCCCCGGGCGGAGAAACTCTCCGACTCAGCCGGAAATCGAAACTGCCACTAGCTAGCCACTAGACCACGAGCTGCGGACGTGAATATGGAGGACCCGGATTCAGTTCCCGGTGTTGTACATCCTATTATATTCGCCTTCGTAACTACGCGGTCAGCATATTTGATTGTTATGTAAGAAGACTAGCGTTAACCATCAGTAATGCCAGGGATTTTTCTTTGGTCGGAGGAGGATTCGATGGAGATGCACTCATAAGAGGAAGGCCTCACATACGGAGAACCGATTTGGCTCATAGTTGACATGTCACTTGAGTACAAGCTACAATGAAAGACTCTAGAATATTTTAGTGCAATACCCTCCATTTCTAATAGAAGCAACCTGAAAGTTCTTGGCTAGCAAGCGACTCAAAATTAACAGGATCGGTAGAAAACTGAAAACTAAGCATTTTTCATTATAATATATGGTGTTGGGGTTGGGTTGTTTTGAGGGAAGAGACCAAACTACGAGGTCATTGGTCTCATTGGATTAGAGAAGGAAGTCGGCCGTGCCCTTTCAAAGGAGCCATCCCGGCATTTGCCTGGAGCGATTTAGGGAAATCACGGAAAACCTAAATCAGGATGACCGGACGCGGGATTGAACCATCGTCCTCCCGAATGCGAGTCCAGTGTAATATATGGTGTCTGCAAACACATATTTTTATAGAAATCGAGGAAAGAAACTGTTACAATTATGTCTTATGTACGCATATGGTGAACACTGTTCAACAAAAGCGCCTCTGGCGAAGCTACTGAAGCATCTGGATGGGGACTATAGAATTTTAAATGCATTTGTATATTTTTGTTTTACTTTTATTTTTTTCCGTATCGAAATGAGTAGCAATTGGAACGTTAATAAGGTAATGAATAAGGAATAATAACAAGGCAGGCAAATAAATTTACTGAAAGACCTCGATTAGGAAGGAATTAAAATTTTAATTTGTATGAAACCAGGTGCGAGTAATTCCGCTCCGAATTCGTCACGGGGAACCACAGAGAGTCGACCGCGCAATTCTTGCTTACAGCGAGGCGCAGTACAGGGATTTGTTTGGAGTTTTCGGAATTGCAATGTGCTTCTGGAATTGCACAGCTGCGCAGATGCAACGATTCATAGCATAATTATTTATTAACGTTCTGCACAGATTCTTCATGCTATGTTATCGTATGCGTGGTATGCATTAAAATTAATTCCTGAAAAAGAAATATTTGAAAGCGTAAAATAAGTCCATTTTCCGCCAAATCTTCTTGAAGGAAGTATATAGTTGCGAGGAGACTGTATTCATATTTGCTTCGAATGTTTATATTGGAAATACCATTCATATTGTTGTTCGAAGGAAAGTGAGAACATGGAACAGACCGGGGGAAAGAGCCATCGCAATTAAAGTCGTTTGAGAAATGCTTTGGGCTACGTTTATTATTCGTTATCGATTATCATATTAATCCTCCCATTTCTACCAGTTTCGACACGAAAAAAAATACAAAAAAAAATACTACAGAAGAGCTTGCGAATCGAAAAGGGATTCTCCACTCAGCTGCCAGATGTCTTGTTCGCTATACCAGTGGTGTTTTCGTTGAACACTCTTTACCTTATGGATACATGAGCTGCAGACGTAACAAATTCTTCCTTCAGTTTCAAAGAAAATACGCGTTTGTGAACTCCACATACGATGATGAAATACACTTAATCTTGAATTATCTATCGATTCCGTCAATTTCTGAGTCGATTACGCGTCATGAAATATACGGCTGGTTCTCTCCTGAAAACGGAGGTGTGTTGAGGCAGTATGCGTTACCGTCTTTCGTTTTAGGTTCTAGACAAGCGTCCTGCCTAATATGAGCCGAATCGGTTGGCCGTGTCTCAGTCATTCCCCATTGTCACTGCCGGCCGGTGTGGCCGTGCGGTCTGGGCGCTTCAGTCTGGAACCGCGTGACCGCTCCGGTCGCAGGTTCGAATCCTGCCTCGGGCATGGATGTGTGTGATGTCCTTAGGTTAGTTAGGTTTAAGTAGTTCTAAGTTATAGGGGACTGATGACCACAGAAGTTAAGTCCCATAGTGCTCAGAGCCATTTGAACCATTTTGGACCCATTGTCACTATCGTGATGGCAATAGAGGAACTACTTGAGAAAAGCTGACAACAGCCGGGAAAGCGATGTGCTGATACAAGGCACCTCTAACTGCGTTCAAATGTCGCCGTTGGCAAAGGATGACACGGCGGCTTCTCGGCACAGAAATTTCCGACAGTGATGTGTTACCTTATCCGGGTTAGTTATTAGTATTGCTCCACTCGCTGCTGTCCTCCCGCATGGTTAAGTGCAGTGAAAATTATCAAGTTCTTGGAAGCTGGTTACTGCATCACTCATAATCTCATTTACTTCTGTACAATCTTAAATTCTTCAATGTTTATTGTTCATGGAGTGTAAGGTGGTTTCTTTCGTTTGGCTCTTTCTGGATTATCCTTGTGATGGTAGTATGTTAGTCGTACAACCAGAAGTGCTGGTTGGGTTATTCCCATGAAACTGCAAACTGTGTGATTTGTTCTTAATGGATAATACATTAATACTGAAATCATGTGATGCTAACTTCTTTGGCAGAGACTTATTTTCCTATACATACTTCATTTAAATGTGCCACTGTACAGAGCGGCTACCTTGAGTTACGATACAATTCAAATATACCATTCTTATTTGCTTTCAGCAACCATTAGTCAAATGCGGAGTGGGCAGTGGTTATTATTGTTACCTATCAGACACTTTGTTTCCGTGGGTAGATCGTCAACTGCATGTTTCAACCCTATTTCTGAAAAAGTTAGTTTCATTCAAGGGTAATGCAGATCACATGTCCTTCTAGTGTTGCACTTGGGAAATCTCTGTTATTCTAAAAACATAGGTGAACTGCTGATAAAAAATTTCATAAAGGAGTAAATGTACTGTGAGGCTGTGGTTAACATTCCCAGCTGCTTAAAGAGGTACCTCCAAGATGTACCTGTCTGAACTCCACGCATGATTCTAATTTTTTCTTTTGTTCGAAGAAAATCTTTCGCCTAAGCGAGGAGTTACATCAGAACCTTATCTCATAAGACATCAAAGAATGAAAATTTGCATAATATGTTAACTTATTGATTTCTATATTCACAGAGTTGGGATTTATTCCTATAGCAAAAGTAGCACAACGTAAACCTTTTCAGCAGGTCTGCTGTATGGTTTCTATAGTTTAAGTTTTTACCGATACGTACACCTAAAATCTTACAGTTTTTCCACCGTTTATTATTTCTTGTGGTGTACAAGGTTAATAGGAGATGGTATATTTTTGACAGTACAAAACTGAAAGAACTGCTTTCTTCAAAGTCTAAAGTTAGCCCATTTGCGCAAAATCATTTACTTACTTTCAGAAAAACATAATTTACTATTTTCACTGTTGATGCTTCTTTGCTAGGTTTCACAACAGTGCATGTATCACCTGCAAACAGGACTAATTCTGCCTCCTGCTTCACATAAAGTGGCAGATCATTAACAGAAAGGACGATCAGTAGTGTCCCAGAAATGGTCTTGGATTACAACAGAACTAAAGAGGCAGGTGATGAACTCGTTCAACTAACAAGTAATTGTGTTTGTAAACGCAACAGTAACCGATGTGAACTATCATTTTCTACAATATTGTAGACGTTTCTGCGTACAAGGCCTCCAAGTTGGATCACAAAAAATTAACAATAAGGACGGTGTTCTTAGAAGAATTTAGAAAATTTCTCATAAAGCAACATATAGCATCAAGAACATGTCATCCAATGTCGGACGAATCATTGTGGACTACCAAGAATATCTAAAAACTTGTAAATACTATTTCAGTCTCGGAGCTCGCCACAACAGGAAATACATTAAAACTTGCACTCTGTAAATTATGTCCAAAGCAACAACAATAAGACGAACTTGTGTGGCAAGTGTAACAGACATATTTGAGAAGCTACCACCACGTACTTGTGATAAATTAACAGCAGTATTGGGCTGCAAATTAATATAACATACACGTCTTAATAAAGTACCTGCGTTACACTACGAATAAATTGTGTAGAAATAACGCTGTATCACTATTACTGTTCTTATTACTTGAAATTGGTGTTGAGCTCAGTACAGTGATTAATAATAACGCAGTTTTTCAGTGATTGAATTTTTGGAGTTTTATTTTCTTCTTTGTGCCTAATTTAAGTGATACAGTAGTACTGAATCGAACAGTTCTGGCAGAACAGTAAGAATAACTTCCTGGCACAATAATACTCTCTGCCATAGACCAAAGTAATTTAATATTGACAAAGATTTATCGGGCTGTCACAGTTCTTTATTCACTCTACGTGTGCTATGTTTTAGAATTACTGTTCACTTTCATAATCATACCAAAGTTCGACGCTTGTAGAACGTAATCACTGATAGCGATCTAAATTTCCCTATTATTTAAGGCGCCGCTTAAGTTCAACATACAAAATAAATTACGTGAACAATGAGAATGATGCTGTTCAAAATTTCTATGTCTTTATTACCAAATGAACACATAGGGTGTACTTGAAAATTCAGAGACAAATGGCTTGTTTATGAGAATGATCTTCAGAAATATCAGAAATATCGCCGACTATAGAACGCAGTTAACAAATAGGATACATTTTAAGATTCAGAAACGCCCTACACGTTACAATCGTTACATATCTGGTAGGTCTGATTATTCTGGAGCACGTAATTGTGTTGAATTACGATCGCTAGGGATTACTTAATCACAACCTTTGAGGATGCCGCATCGCTACTCTACATTACTGAGGCAGAAGGTTAATTCTCGTTAGTTTCTATGTTATTGTCTTTTTGCAATTGTGTTTTATTATTTCGTCACCGTTGGACTGTATTAAACTGAGACGAGCGACAAGACCATCATTCGATATCTATGCAAAAATTTTGTGCAGATGATTAATGTTATACTATATGGGCCGTAAATGGCTCACTACGAGGGTTGTAAGTGCTCTGCTCGTTACCTTATGTGGCCAAGATGGGATGCAGATTATTGGGCACACGTATTCCAAAGAGACCATAACAATATGCCAGTGTGTCCATTGTCGATGTCTTATGAAAGACTTAAGATTCGTAGAGCAAATTCCAATATAAATATAGATCCACGACGAAAGGGAAATTCAGACATCAGATGCAATCAGGCATTGAAATACAACCAATGACGACAAGTGAAAATTTGTACCGGACCGGGACTCGATCCCGGATTTCCCGCTGATCGCGAGCTGTCACCTTAACCACTTCGGCTATCCAAGCACAATTCCCGTTCAACCCAAATTCCCTCGCAGCCTCACTCGATTCCTGCAAGAAGTAGAATGCTGTGTGCATCCTCTTTGAATATATCATTATTGGCCGTCAAGACGTATATATTTTTATACCACACATATAAAAAAATATGGATCCTAGTTTTTATCGCAGAAATTAGTTACACTCTAAGAGTCGTTTATAGCCGTTATTTTGCTAGGCACTGGCAACGGGGCAATGATAAATGAAAATGCTGCTCAGAACCGGTAACACTGGGTCACTAGGATGAACTGGGTACTGTAGAATCCGTGTAATGCAAATCACTAATCTAAGTGGAAGTTAACACCAAAAGCCACTAAGTGTGATAATCGGGTTAAGCTGGAATAGGCATTCAACTTAGTGTATTCCTACCGGAGCATTTCATGTCGGATTACAAACAAATAAAAAAGCATACAGGACCCTTGGCAACCATTATTAAGTAATACTCCTGTTCACGTTTTTTGCCGTGTTAGCAAGTGATATGATCCAAATCGTAGCGGTATAGAATAATAAAGTTATGTTTGCGTGTTTCGCGGCTTAACTTCCCACTACCGATCGCCAGTAAAATGGCTTTTTTCAGATGCGGAACACTACACCATACATACATTAAGTACCTGGTACTGAAATAAATATTTTCCTTAAATACTGACTATCAGTCAGAGAGTGATCTTTCATATGGAACAAATGAACCTAAGTCTATAGGTGAGCTATAATTCCTTGTTCTAAAGTAGCAGAAATTGATAAGAAGCACGCAGCCTCTCCCAGGGAAGGCTTGGTCCGGCTTGGCAGCACAGCTGCTGACCTGCCCCAGAGCTATGTCCAACCTGTTGCGGGGACTCTAACAAGTTTCACAGACATTCTCGCTTCTCAGACGTGGTTTTGCCCTTGGTTATCAACGAGTGGACCAAAGCTGCTAAAAGGATTTAATCTGCCGAAACTACTAACAAAAGATTATTCAGAGCTTAAGTTACTGAAATATTTTTCACGAGGTTATCACAAGGGCTCAGTCTTTGCATTGATAATGATTTTATAGCATTACGTCGGTTGTAATCTCTGAAGTTACGAATAGCGTTCTGGAAGTTTATAGCAGCGTCACATTTGTATAAAATGTTATAAACAAAAACAGACATCAGATAATGCAGAGATCTAAATAATTTATCATTTCTTCTACTCTTTGTCTACAGCACAGTCTTTTCAAGTTTTCCTTCTACAATACACACATACTGTAACCGTGACAGAACATTTCGATTCTAGATGAACTGGTATTAAGTTCGTAAGGTTTAATTGAACACAAGGATATGCTGGATTTTTTAAATGAAAACTTTCTTAAAAAGGACGTCACTAATGTTAAAATTCCCTTCGTCGAGTACAGCTGTTGGCTTTATGATGCTTTATTGAAACCTGTTTTTCTTTAAACGGAGATACTTACGTATTCCCCTAACATACTGTACAGTATCAGCTGGTGAGATAAAAATAAGTATATGAACTATTAATTGTAGGATCAGAGAGAGGATCGCAAAAACAAATTAAAATATTTGAAAACATTTATCGCAGATAATGCTTTCTACAAGGGTAATGATTATTTACTGTCATAGATGTGAGAAACAATTAGCCTGTGAACAAATATCAAACTCTGGATGTTACCAAAACTTTAAGCTGGGCTGTAGAGAGTTACATGCGTAATTCCTGTGTTAAACGAATTACTAGGAGACAAGTAGTTCTCACCTTTATTTTAATGAATACAGATTCATTCTCACAAAATAAATTTCACGGAAGAATATAAACAACGTTATTGTTAACCCCGCAACCATTTGTTAAAAAGGAACTAATAGAGGAACAGCTCTTTTTAATAGCAATCCATGTGTCTCCTACCTTCATTAGTATATATTTAAGATTTTCTCGCTTGTTCTTAATAATACACATTACATACACATGGTTTAAATGATAATAATATTGTAAGCAAGTTTTGGTATAAAATCGCTACTAATTTTTGTAGTAAAAATATCAATATTTTAACTTTAAGTATGCTCTGTAATCTATTTGACTCTTAAATTCTTAAAAGCGAAGGATAGTCTTCTTTTGGTAACCAGCATCCTTAATTACAGCACTGTTTACAAAGTAGTAAACGTTTCCAAGCATTGTTTTACTATGAGCATAAGTCTTACATGCTAGGAGTAGCATAGTTAGGTGTTTTTGGACAGGGCAAATAATAATTAATCTTGTATGCGAATAAATTATTACTGTGATGAATTCTAATGTCTGAATTTTGTTCTATGGTGGCTTATATTTTATACAAAAATCAGACTTTCATATTAGCGACCTGTGAAAAATAAATTTGGCTCGTAGATCATATAAATTTTTTTTTTCACAATTTGAAGTCTAAATATTCTGGCAATGTAACCTCAAAAACTTACCTAGTGTAGGAATCGAAATTAATATGTCAACATTATGTGGACGATATTCGTCTGAAAAAAAAAGGCAAAATAATTTGTTACCCGTAGAATCTTTTTGCAATACCTTCCTCACCATTTCTCTTCGACACCTGACTCGACTTTCCGTACATACTTTTGTCATCATTGAATCCCAATAGAAATTCTCAAATATAATCAGAGTATTCGGTTTTTACTGATTTCGGTTGGACATTTTATAGTATTATAAATCTGTGAAATACGTAGTTGGAACAGGGTATGAATTATTACTTAAAATTATGGACGCCAATGACAAAAAAATATTATAGCTTGATTTTCAACGTACACGAAAGATGTATATAAAAGATGCTCATTCAAAATGTCGTTCTCGATCCACTACAGAGACTTCGAGTGTTATTCCATCAGACTTCAGGGGAAAGACAGAAAATCCTGTACTGCCCATGATTGGCAGAGCCTCCAGGTGCATTTCAGACATTTCCGTTGGTACGCCGACATATCATCAATATACAATAAATTCTAAAGAAATGAAAGAAAAATAATTGAAGCAGATAAAGATTAGCAGCATAGTGTTGTATTGATGACCAGATTTTTTTGAGAACAATAGTTTTATGGATAGCTACGTAGTATATTCTTCTTTCAATTTTCAGCACGATTCCATTTTTGTCAAAAGGTTTTAGATGAACAACACCAAGACACTAGTGCTTAATAATAGCTTTGGTAATGGACTGAATGACTTCAGTCGAGTTTCCAACAACAAAATACGTGAACTTTGCATTGACTGCAGACAACTGTATCAAATAAAATGTAACAGTGCAATTAGCAAACGTAAGAACTCATTACCAGAGAGATGAACGGAGATGTGGCGTCAGCGGCATTGTGATTCATGAACCACATACGTTTGCCGGAGATTACAGCTTGCTAATGAAGTACTGAAGGAGCAAACTCCCAACTGGAGCTGAATACTAGTTAATTGATGTAGGAGAATAGTTTAAGCAAGTACCTCTGCACTTCCTTTTGGAGATATTATTTTCTTAGGATATCCAATCGGTCTGGACAATCCTGCGGATAAGATTGTTTAGTTTGTCAGTAATCACTTTGAATCAAAACTATGAAAAGAGCTACAGAATTTTCATTGAAGTTCGATAAAATCACAAATGATATGTAGAATGTTTAATCAGGAATGAAATCAAATAGTAAAAACCGTGTTTGCCGCTCATGGAGTTCGTTCTTGTATCAGGAACTTTGAATGTTATCTAGAATGGATTCACACATTAAAAATATGTCATTACAATTAAATATTAATTGTAGCATAAAGATTATTGTTTCCAGATTTTACAACATATAGAAAAATATTTGTACTTACGGTAGGCTGGCAAAAATGCAAACCTTGAATTCTCTACAGATTAGCCAAAGCCGCACTGAGAATTGGAAAGGTTTCATGTTAGATTTGAAAGGAATACTGACAACATTTTTTGCTATATTAGTTTCAATTCTTAAACCATAACAAACCGAGAATTACTCGCTATAATATAATTACAACACTAAATGTTTTACATAATCACGGACTATCCAAAATCAGTAGCTAATTACGTCCTACCAATATCGTACGTGGTAAAACCTGCCGTTTGGACACCGCAAAAGTAAGCAGTGGGTAATTAATGTCAAATTCAAAATAAGTACGCGTCAAGCGAGAGCAATCACACGAAGGGGCGTGTAAACTAATGTTCATCAAACACAGAATGTGCCAGAATATTTCGTTGCAGCCACATTGATTGTTTCTTGGCGTGGAGCATCACTTATGATTTTTGAACCTCTGTGCGAGTTTTACGTCTCCCAATGACTAACCGACAATGCGATGACGTGTTTCGTGAAGGAAAATAATTAATGTATACACTGCCTTATTTTCATCACCACCCTGTAAGCTCACTTACATGAATTTCTGCACACTTTCACAAACTGTAACAAGAAAAACCAATGTGTAAATGCAAGGGGCTCCACTTTTGGAGAGATAATATGGCAGGTAGCTGTCGTTCCACAGAACAGTCATACAGATTACTGAATGCTGTCGATTTAGTGATGCACACACGCGACTACACACTGACATAATATCGAATGCTACTAGATTTTTGGAAATCTCCAGAGGCACGCTGTTCCGCGAACTTAAATCAAGGTAGAACTCTGAAACGAATTAAGCGTCTTGGGAAACTACTGCGCTAATTATCTCAGTTTGTTCCCTTAAAGGGCGTTCTCTGTGGAAAGGAACCACTGAAAGAATATTATGCGGTGGAGTTTTAGCGGTGGAACGAACATTTGCGCTCTTGAGCGGAGCAAGACGGCGACTCGTTCATGCGGTCGCCAACGCACGCAGCAGTCAGTTCCACTCCGTTGCATCGAAAAGACGGCTCGCTGGCAGCCAATTACACTCCTCAGACAGCCCAACAAAAGCTAAACGTAATCTCATTGAGTGTTTGGCTCAGTAGAAAGAAATGCAGGGGTGCAGCGCATGTGGCTCATTTTGCGTGGAAAAAAGAGAAAGAGGAGAGAGAAGTTTTTGTTTTTGTCTTAGAACTCTTTGGTAGTAATACTTAACACTCCGTAAGTAGTGTAAAACATCTTGAACCCCAAAATCAATACTCATAGTCTCAGGTGAATTATTGTGTCAGGCATATGGATCTCCCGATTACTATTTTTCTGCGAACTGTAAAGACTGCAGACTGTAATTTCGGTGTCGATGCAAATGAATGAATGAATGATCGTAACAAGAAATAAAACATACAAATTTGAAGACCTTCATTTTGGAGAAAAGGGGAAAAAAAGAAAAAATCTAAGCGGTTACAAAAAAAAAATAGCTGATAGAGTTGGACGGAAAAGTTAGCCTGAAATCCGTGACCAGCTGCAAGAAGGAGAAGAAGAGGCGAGGGAGAGAGCGCTACACGTGCTGCGAGGCGCTTACCTCGCAGAGGCGGCTGGCAGCTACGCTAGAGGCCACATGCTGCCCTGGCGCGCAGTCGCCCCACACTGAGCGCGCCGAGCGCCGCGCGACTCCTTGAAGCGACGCTGCGCGGCCGCCGCCAGCCGACCAATCAACGCGCAGCCGCCCCTGCACCTAGCCAATCGCGGCCGCGGCTACCCACGGGACGTCTGATGGTCGGCTTTTTTTCGGGCACCCAGCAAATCCCACTTGCTTCGGCTGGCCAATACAGCATCTCGTCATACTCACGGCGTCCCGTGAATCGATGAGCTCGACACCGAATTGTCTAGAAATATATTCCAGTACCGAGAGATGTAGCAGTCGCTTCGCGTTGCGCATTGTTGCATAAACAGCTGCGAAACCGGAGGTGCCGAAAACGGACAGAAAAAGGAGCACTCGAGAAAAAATTTCCGTCGTAGTTCTATGAGAACTGTATTAATAAATCTGGATCACTGAAAATCGCTCGCAATTTTCTATGAAGTATCATTCGTGACGTACGACGTACGTTTCCTCCCTTTTACTTACGTCTAATGAAATGAAATTTCTCATTCAGTGCCGCTGTCAAGTGCTAATAAGTGCAGGAAGAATTATTTGTATTAAAGTATATTTTCATTGATCTAGTAGTGTGCAGCAATACACTATTAAGTCAAATATGCGTTGAAACATTGTTCGATATAACAGTACATGTTCTGAACCCTGAATATTTTTTATTAAAACTAACTATAAACAAATTTAACAAAATATTTTGACTTGTGCATCATAAAGTTTCAAACGCTGTCCAACATACGATAAATACAATATACAACCCTGGACTAAGTATCAATGTTGTTAAAATGTTAGCAACAATCTTTCACTGCATAAAATCAAGGAAAACTCCGCAAATCATGAAAGTACTCTCTCAAACACACTTCAAATTGATTCGCAGAGGACAGGGATAGCCGACAGCTCGATATGTTCACTCACATAGCCATGGTTTCCTCACATGTTGGCAGCGACAGTTAACAGCTTTTCCAGTTGTTATGTATCTGTACTTCTCATCTCTAGTTATCTATTCTCTGTAGTTATAGTTACAAGTAAAAACAGATATACCGTTCAAATATACAGTATACCAATGTCTGTAATTTCACGGCTGCCATAGATGAAGGGAAAATATGAAATGAACAACAACAAATGTCTTTTTTCGCGGATGGTAATGTGCAACACGAACAAGATATGTTGGGCAGATCAAGTTCTGAGGAAAGTTTAACTTGAGTTTATAGTTTCGATTAAAGTTTAACTTGTGTTGAATACTGAAGAATTGCCGTTGTGGAGTGCAACATAACGTGCTGAGGGCAGTGTACAACGTTAATGATTCCAACAGAACACCCCTAACACTGCAACTGGCAGACAGTACGTGCAGCACGTGCTAATCAGCTATAACTATTACTAACACTGATGGCATATTTTAACAGCCTCAGTGATACTAATTCCACTGCTAATACAATAAGGGCTTTTCCGCTGGCTGTGTCGTTTACTAGGATGTTCGTGAGTTCCCCAGTAATTTCACTGTATAGTGACAGGGGTTCCTGCGTTATCCTATGGAAACGAAAGCAGGGTTACCACAAAAAAGTCAGACAGCTGAGAAGAGGTTCTAAGGAGGACGAAGGGTTTCACAAGAAGAGACATGTTTGTTAACGATGATAGAAGAATAGAATTAAATATTTTCTGCTTGACTGAAAAAATTCACAAATGATTTGAAAAGGAGAGACACACGTAGAGACACCTCATGGAATGCCAAGTCACATTATTACCCAGAAGATCCTGAACTACAAGAAGAATGGGAAAAAATACACTCGAAAACCTCGGAAAAGATGAGAATGATTATGTTTCTGAGTTCGGAACGTGCAACAGCGTAATCCTTGTAAGTAAGACGATGATGTTGGTAATGATGTGTAGTTCATCGATCGCATCGTTACTTCATGTCGACAATCATTCAGTGACGCTATTTATCGTGTCAAAAACAAACAAAATAAAACAGTAACACGCACAGATTAACTTAGTATAAATATTAAAAATATTCAGGAGCAATGCCAGAATAGTTTTTGAAATACCCTGATGGGAAACAAATCGCAGCACTAAGAATGAATTGTGTGACATATACGAAAGTTGATAGGCGTTTTTCTACATCTGAAAGATGTTACCGATGCAAATTTCATAACAGTTGCATATGAGTGGCACCAGTAGCGTCACTATAGGAGTGAAAATCACTTTTGCTTTAAATACACGCTGTAACGGTCGTGAGCGTTAGTTACCTTTGCGATTGGACGTGGTGAGTTGGTATTAGTCAAGAATGCCTTTAAGGCGACAAAGACGCCATTTTTTTCCATCAGCGTATGTCATGGCACACAGGGCTCGGCATACACGATACCATAAGAGGGAGGCTCAGCCTCAGCTCCCCAGACCCCGCACTGGAGACTGGTTTTGTTCAGAACGGAGTGCGCTCAGTGAATTCCAGGTAATCTACTTTTTTGTGTGACGATAAGCGAGTACTTATTTAGGTATCATCCATCTTTTTAGATGTTGAATTGTGGTCCATCATGTTTGAAGTCTCGTTTGCTGGGATTTCAGTGCCTCAGTCGTTTCAAGGAAACTCTTTCCCAATTTCAGTAGCAATGCTCCGTGCTAGTAGCCAGTAAGAGGAAGAGTTTAAGATATTACTACTTTGGTCCTTCATTTTGAATAGTGACTGTATAGAGTGACGTGACAAAAGTCATGGGATAGCGATATGCACGCATAGAGATGGCTATAGTATCGCGTACACAAGCCATGAAACACCAGTGCACTGCTGGAGTTGTCATTTTTACTCAGATGGTTTATGTGTAAAGGTTTCCTACGTCATTATGACCGCACGACGAGAATTAACACACTTACAGTGTCGAATGGTAGTTGGCGCTAGACGTATGGGACATTACATTTCGGACACCGCTAGGAAATTCAATATTGCGAAGTCCTTAGTTTCAAGAGCGTGCCGAAAATACCAAATTGCAGGCATTATCTCTGAGCATGGACAACACAGCGGCGTTTGCGTAGAACCGTCAATACCAACATACAAGCAACACTGCGTGAAATAACTGCAAAAACCAATATAGGACGTATGAAGAACGTATTCTTTAGGACAGTGCGGTAATTGGCTGTAACAGCAGACGACTGAAGCGAGTTTCTTTGTTAATAGCATGACATCGCCTTCAGTACCTCTCCTGGGCTCGTGGCCGTATCCGTTGGACCCTAGAAGACTGGAAAACCAGGGCCTAGTCACACGAGTCACTATTTCAGCTGGCCATAATTGATGATAGTGTTTGATTGTGTCGGAGACCCACGTTGTCAACAAGGCACTGTGCGAGCTGGTGGCCGGTCGATGAGGCCGAGCGGTTCTAGGCGCTGCAATCTGGAACTACGCGATCGCTACGGTCGCAGGTTCGAGTCCTGCCTCGGGCATGGATGTGTGTGACGTCCTTAGGTTAGTTAGGTTTACGTAGTTTTAAGTTCTAGGGGACTGACGACCTCAGATTTTAAGTCCCATAGTGCTCAGAGCCATTTGAACCAATTTTGCGAGCTGATGGTGGCTCCATAATGGTGTGCCTGTGTTGAAATGGAATGGACTGCGTCCTCTGGTCCAAATGAAATTGACTGAAAATCGTTATGTTCGGCTGCTTGGAGACCATTTACAGCCATGCATAAACTTCATGTTCTCTAAAAGCGGTGAAACTGTCACCGGTCCACAGTTGTTCGCGACTGGTTTGAAGAAAGTTCAGGACAATTCGAGCGAAAGATTTGTCCACCCGCGTCGCCAGACACGAATCCCATCTAACACATGTGGGACATAATCGGCAGGTCAGTTCGTGCACCGGCAACACGATCGTAGTTATGGGCGCTATAGGGACAGCATGGTTCAATATTTCGTAAGGGTACTTCTAAAGACTGCCGGCCGGTGTGGCCGTGCGGTTCTAGGCGCTTCAGTCTGGAACCGCGTGACCGCTACGGTCGCAGGTTCGAATCCTGCTTCGGGTATGGATGTGTGTGATGTCCTTAGGTTAGTTAGGTTTAAGTAGTTCTAAGTTCTAGGGGACTGATGACCACAGCAGTTAAGTCCCATAGTGCTCAGAGCCATTTGAACCATTTTTCTAAAGACTTTTGAGTCCATGCCACTTGGAGTTGCTACACTACGCCGAGCAAAAGGATGTCCAACACATTATTAGGAGGTATCTCATGACTTTTTTCACCGTAGTGTATACATGTTTTACGGGATCTCATGAAGCCAGGTCTTTCGAGCAGTGAAATATAGGGTCTCCGAGAAATGTTGTGAGTCGTTGCAGAGGCTGTAATCAGGAACAAATCGAGGTTAGGAACCCGTGTCCGGAAACCTCATCCAATGAAGTTAGAGAGCGTCGAAATTACAGGCGTTGGCGCCTGCCGCTAGTCCCCATGTTCGACAGCATACGTGATTGTGTACACCGACGGAACATCTCGCCATGTTGTCTGTTATTCAGGCATCGCGAATGATTTGCACGATCGCCAGTGAAGAAAATGGACCTCGTTGCTTTGTAGACAGGCCTTGTCTCCTACGAATGCGGTGCTCTGTTTGTTACCTTGGTGGATGACGGTTTAGTACACGGATTTCCGTCTGCAGTTTATTTTTTGTTCTTTGTGACAGAAACACTGGAGATCCTAGAGGGTTCAATCAGAAAAATAAGCTGCGGGTGGAAATCCGTGTCTGAAACCATAATCCACCGAGGCAACAGAGCATCGCATTCATAGGAGGCAAGGCCTTTCTACGCAGCATCTGGCTGCATCTTCTCCTCTGGCGATCATGGCAATCAGTAGCGAACCCTGAATGACAAACAACATTGCGAGAAGGCCTCATACGATTCGTCAGCGTACAAAGTCACGTTTTCTCCTGAAGGGAGGGCCTTGTGGCAGGCACCGGCTCCTGTAACTTCGACGTTCTGTAGCGTCGTTTGATGACGTTTCCGGACACGGATTCGTATTCTCGATTTGTGACACATGACATCCTCTACAGCCCATCGAAGCTTGTCGCAACATTTCTGGGTCACCATATATTGCGCACATTTAACAACAATATCTGCGTCCAGATGGAGAATGGAAGCACTGTGACGAGCTGTGACATCATTTACAGTACAGATTAAACAGTTTTACTGCTAAGTTGTTAATTTCATTAGGTACGACACAACGTACAGGCTTGTAACACTGAAAGCGAATCCCATCTGCCAAATTTTCCTATAATTGAGAAACGAAGGCTAGGTTGAAGGCAAACTGAAAATTTCGTGGTCTGACAGGTATTTGATTCCGCGACCTTTGTATTCCGTGCTTTACCACTCCAGCAGCCCCGACATCATGTGAACACACACAATCCTCACAGCAATCCAATCTGTGTCCGCCGCTGTTGACGCCAACGTGAATATACGGCACACTGTAAATCTTTATAAAACACTTATCAGAAATATCACTTGTCACGAATCGGTAATGTTTTTCTGAGGGTCAACCCACCGCAGTATGGACTCACTCAGCCGATGCCACACACCACATCACTTCTACATGCACAGAAATAATTTGAAAAAAGTTACAGATACAAATGGTAAAACATTATAGATTATTCAGATTACGAATATATATCACCGATTCTAAATTAGAAGATTGGTGTGTAAGGGATCCATGATACATTACCGAGCGATAAACCCTTTTTTTCTTCACACAGGTCGATGGCAGGCAAAATAGTTCGTTAGACACTGCTAGCGCTAAATGAGTGAAGTGTGAATCGAGTTCCAGTTTGGCATTCGTCGAGTCTGGGCGGAGCCGTGAGCTATGCAGTTTGTCGTTCTGGCTGAGTTCCAGCCGCCCTGGGTTGATCCTCAGCAAAACGTTACCGATTCGTGACAAATGATATTTCTCACAAGTGTTTTAGAAAGGTTTACAGTGTGCTGTATATTCGCGTTTCGCGTCAACCGCGGCGGCCACACATTAGATTGTTGTGAGGAATGTGTGTGCTCACCAGTGTTATAGCGTCTGACGTTATAGCAAGGATTTTTACATGTGATGAGATTATCCGTGCTTAGAAGTGTGAGACGAAAGTAGTGTCCGGCTCATATTGTGTCTAGGCAGAATATATAAGTCAAACTGTGTTGGTGTTGGTTGTTGCAAAACCCTTTATCACTAAATTCTTTGTTTGTGTGGCCTTATTGCCCATAGTTTCCTTACAGTTCCTGAGCCTGTTATTGTTCCGTCGTTATAACTAGATGAAAAAGCGTATTTTTCCCATTAGATGCGTTTCGCTTTATTGAAGTAAAGCATCATCAGTGGTCTGTAATTAAATATATTTAAAATTTGATTTGTTTTTAAATCTGATGGTTTCAACTGTTTTATACAAATTGAAATGAGTTTTCGTAAACTGGTAATAGAGGCCAACTGGAAATGCTTGACAAGGTAAATTCTTCATTTGTGTGGTCATATTGTGCATAGTTGCTTTAGAGTTCCTGAAGGTATTTGTGTGAACATTGTCGTGCAGCCGCACTCTGATTAGAAACAAATTTCGAAGTAGCTAAATCCGATTAACACTTATCCATTATGTCACGGTCACGACAAAATTAAAGTTAGTCTCCTGTTTCGGTTAACAACAATCAACTTCATATTAATCAAGAGTGTTTCAGGAGTCGTCCGTAGAGTAAGGTGCCAGGTTACAGTTAGTGTCTCATGACAGCACCACAACGTGAAGACAGTTCGCTATCAGACGCAACCATGAATGAGAGACGTCGGCGAAGACAAGCTCTCAAGAAGTTCCATACGCCGCCGCTGCTGGATATCCATTTACATCAGAGCGCTGCGTCGCTCGGTCCACTCTGAGACAGCAGATTAAGACAGCAGCTTCAACACAGTCCAAACCCATCAGAACCTATTTTTATTGGTTAGAACTGTGCACCAAAGTTTAAAATTACGTGTAAATTGGCCCGTGACTGTGCTTTAGTACTGTTCAAGTACGAACAGTTCTTATTGTAATCGGCGACAGTAATATACATATATTTTCATTCAAGTTTACACGGACTGCGTCTAAGTATTCTATATTAAATAGTTGTTGTAAGATGAGATAAAATTTTGTGTGTGTTGTAGTACCAGCTCGACCTCCTCCTGAAGTAAATCTAGGCTCTCTGTGGCATACAAATATGTTGACGATGATGTTTGGTTTTGTAGTACAGTTTTCTTCCCTCGTCCGCTGTAGAGAAATGGCGGCGAGAATACTGGCTTAGTGTGGATGGTCCTAGCGTTCCGCTGGTCGCAGCGGCAAAATAAAAACTGTGTCTTCTGTCTAATATAAAGTGTTTAACCATGTGTGAGCCACAGAGGGAACAGTCTCTAAACTAAGTTGTTCAATTTCAGGCGCAGCCGATTGGACGACTGCTACTCAGTGTACAGTAGATGATGAAGTAACAGTCTATGTTAGCCCACAATAGCTAGTTGCTGCACCCAAGTTTCGTCAGTTTAACAACAAAGAAGAGGACTGGTCAGAATATCGGGTCTAACTGAAAGCACACTTCACAGCATTCATCATTAAAGTTATGGTGTGCTTAGAATTTTTTCTATGTACTGTCGGAACAGAGGTTTACCGTTTGTGTGTAAAATTATTTCCCAACTCTCGGGCGGATGATGTTGATTAAAAGGAAGTCGTTCGAAAACTCGACATCCATTACGAAGCACAGATTCATGTCGCTGCGACGAGATTAAATTTTTTCGTCTTAAGATACAACCCTAGCAGTCTTTAAAACAGAGGATTGCTGAACTCAAAGGGCTAACAATACACTGCAGGTTCAAGTGTTCTTGTGGACTAAGTTACAGTAATGTTATGTTCTGCGATGCAAGTACCCAAAACTAACGTATCAGACGTGCGCATACACACTGGTATCCTAAAATTGCCAGATCCGGATATGAAAACAGTTTTTTCAGTTGAAGAATTGTGGGCACAACTGGTTCTGATTCTGAAGCTCCGTCTATTTCTCTTGTTCATAGGGCACAAGACACTAGTCTCCAGTTTATGCTAATGTTAGAGTGAATAAGGCAGGGCTCAGATTAAAAGTACAAGGAAAGGTAAAGCCTTTCAGTAACATGCTACACGAGCAGTTTTTCAGAATATGATGAAGAAATCTTGTCCTCGGTGTTTTTTCCAGTCATGATGGAAAAGCTCGTTCTTGTCACCATGCAAAGTGTTTAAAGTGTTATAAATAAGGCTGTGTCCAGACAGTCTGTTCACACTACAGTCACGGCAAGCACTGGTCTACCGGAAGGCTACAGCGGAGCTTTCATTAAGTAAATGTTGTGACGGCACTAACATTATGGTCAGCATCAACGAAGGCTTGCATTTCACTTCGCGGAAACCGTATGTTGTAGCCCAAAGACAGAAGAACAAACTTTTTACTGAATTAAGAGTGGCTTAAAAGACGAATAATTTCAGTTAGACATTGTTGTGTCTGTTTCTCTAAGCAATACACACATCTATGAAATGAATGGTAGCCAGCAGCTACAGAAGCCTGCTTCTGTTTTGTCTGCTTATAACATACACATAATACCAGTACTTTGTAGAGCATTTCTTTAGCAACTTCGTGGCGATAAACAGTGTGTCTCATTCCAGTCCTACGTTCTAGAAACAGTGCAATCAAGTTTTGGTTAGACCTTTTTGATTTGTTCTACCTGTGCACACAAGAAAATGAGTTACAAATCTGTGTTTCAGTGCCTCATTCCAATCTTTCTGACTTGAGTAATACATACAGTAAACCGAATCAGTCTAGGAAGGGCTAAAGATGTTAAGACGCACGTTACTTTCAAAGACAACGCGCAAACTGTTCAGAAATTGTAATGATGGAAGGGCAATGGGGTGATTGTTCAAGTCAGTGGGCATTCCTCTTGATTACACTTGTAACACAGTCAGGAGGCTTACGTTTGTCTGCTGATTTCAAAGTCACGATAAACCCACAAACTGCAGTGGATTCATTTCCTGTCCCACGACCGGAGGAATTAATGAACAGATTAGAACAGGGCAGATTTTTTCCAGGTTTGATTTACGTAATGCATACTTACAGTTACTGCTGGACGAGCAGACCAAGGTATGTTTCGTGATGGATACTCACCTGGTATTGTTCCAAAGCCTACAGTACGAAAGTGCTTCAGCACCTGCTATTTTTCATAGTTTTCTGGAACAATTAAGAACCAAAATCCCTTAATCTACAAACTACCTACATGATATTGTTGTAGTGGGTCGTACGCCTTGTGAACATTTGGCAAGTTTGAAATTTTTGTTTAACATCCGTGCTGGTGCTGGCTTAAATTGTAACAAGGAGAAGTGATCCTTCTTCTACGGAGAACTTAAATACTTAGGACATGTCATAAATGACCAATATGTTCATCCTGACCATTTGAACTTGTCTGCGATTAAAGGTTTGCCAGCATCCTGTAAGATAGTCGGTCAGTAGGCGCATCAAGCTCGCTCATTGCTCGCGAGCATGGCAGCTGCTCAGGAGTGTGGCAGTAAGTAACGCGTGGCTCGAGCAGAGGCGCTCATGAGCGAGGCTACACGGTTATACTCGTAGCGAAAGGGAAATCAGCCAAGTGAGGGAATCAAAGTTCTACGATGAAAACTGCACGTATGATGTGTACAAGTTTGATGTATTCATTATGTCACCTTCATAATATTTTGATATTTGCATTTTCGTGCTATCTTGTTTATTACCATCATAGAAACAGAAAAAAAGTAGTCGAAAGATTTGTTCGTTGAGCATGTACCAAGAAGTAAAACTTTTCTCTGCGACTGTCAAACTCAATTTACGAAGTCACTTCATGGCTCTTTAACGAAAGAAATAACGTTTTATGCTTAAATGAAAAATAGGATTGAAACTACTTGAATAATGACTGATCTAATGGAATCAGTTAATGAAGTAGAGGTTCAAGATAACGTTACACAATACATGACATCTATGTGTCTAGAATGCAAAAATATGTTGGTAACAGAAACTTTTGAATACATAACTGTATAATGCATTTATCTTATACAAATGGAGGCTATTTACACAGATTATTTGTGTTCCATCTCGTATGATATGATTGTTTTCACAAAATAATTTCTGTTTCCTTATTATTGTTAGAAGTTAACAAAGTGTCACTCACACGCTTTGGCTCGATACAGCATCGCTCCTCGAATACAATTAAGTCTGCCCTGCTGCAAATTTCTTTCGCTTGCAGCGCTACTAACTGGAATGCAGAGGATTTCTTTCGCCACTGTAAAGAGCTTGGGGAAGGCACACGCATTGGTCTTCCACCATGACAAAACTGAGGCATCCGTGTCAAATACTTCTCCAGCTTCGGAACTTCTTTAAGGGAGAGGGCATGGGTTCTTCTTCCTCTTCTTTCACAAGTACACCAAATGCCCACGGCACCACAAAAGTATGGCCGGTTCTGTTTCAGCCTCCAGATCATTTGTGGCCTCTTTAAAGCATTCAAGGCATTCAAGGCATTTAATTATGCCCTTTTTCGTGAATGACACGAATCCGACATCGTGTAGATGCTATTCCATCTCGTTTCAACATCTTGATGGAACGGTTTTTTATAATCTTGTAACCAAACCTGAGCATTTCATATATCCTACAGTTCTACCCACTGCCTGGATGGATTAGTAAATATCAGGCAATACTTCACTGCGGAATTTGTCATCCAATGTGTGCATTAACGCTATGTATAGACAGTGTACTGCGCGTGGTAGCCGTTTGTGGTGTTCAAGGGCTTTCTTTATGTTCGGCACTTGATCTGTGAGAAATGTTACTTTGTAGAGTTCCAGAGAAGATATATACATTATATACATCTCAAACGAATTTTCACGTAACTCTGTAATATTTTCACTCGTTTCTGAAACGCCGGGAAAATTCGTTGTGAGGAGCACATTGTTTCTCAGTTCACATCTGTCCTCAGAATCTACAATAATACTACATGTGACAGTTAGATAATGTGTTTTGCGACAACTGTCAGTCCTAAGATAGCACGTCATAGAAAACTAGGTCTGGTCAATAGCATCCCTTACTTCAGGCAAGATCTCACTTATCACTTGATCAGCAATATCTTGTACACGTCAAGAGACAGTCCTCGGAGAAGGCAAAATCTATTGTGCTCTAACTGTCCCATACTTGGCACCCATTAGTTCATGTGAAAGACTAAGAAACCCACCTCTACTAACCGTTGATTGCTACTGTTGGGACTCCCATACCCAGAGCTATGTTGGTGATTAGTTTTTATTAGGTTTACAACACTGAACCTGTGCTGCGTTTCGTGTAGCTTCTTATATTTCATTGTAATGATATTTGATTGTTGAGTTTTGGTTGAAGCGCATTGTCTAAGAGTGATTTTAGCATATTTGGGTCAGCCAGAACCAGTGGCAGCAAGGAGGTAAGTTCTGTGTGGTTCTACAGGCCCAGAGTAGCAATAGTGGTATCACTGTTCATAACAAAACTACGATTTTAGTACACATCCAAAACATTGACTCAGCGTATTTATTTCAGGAGAAGGCTAGAAATGGACGAAACAACAGATCTATGTAAGTACGCGTTGCTAAATGAAATCATTAGTGAAACACCAGGTGAAGAAGTTGTAGACTCAGACTGTGAACTACGTATTAGTGAACACGATACAGACAATGAAGGAAGTAAGGTGACAGTGATACGAATAAGAATAATAATAATTTTTTTCATAAACTGGTGCAAGCTATTCCCTATCCTCATATCAGAACTTGGTGCGTAATACTGTACCACATTTATCAGATTTGAGGGGAATTGCGAAGAATGAAAGTACAGAAATATACACTCCTGGAAATGGAAAAAAGAACACATTGACACCGGTGTGTCAGACCCACCATACTTGCTCCGGACACTGCGAGAGGGCTGTAAAAGCAATGATCACACGCACGGCACAGCGGACACACCAGGAACCGCGGTGTTGGCCGTCGAATGGCGCTAGCTGCGCAGCATTTGTGCACCGCCGCCGTCAGTGTCAGCCAGTTTGCCGTGGCATACGGAGCTCCATCGCAGTCTTTAACACTTGTAGCATGCCGCGACAGCGTGGACGTGAACCGTATGTGCAGTTGACGGACTTTGAGCGAGGGCGTATAGTGGGCATGCGAGAGGCCGGGTGGACGTACCGCCGAATTGCTCAACACGTGGGGCGTGAGGTCTCCACAGTACATCGATGTTGTCGCCAGTGGTCGGCGGAAGGTGCACGTGCCCGTCGACCTGGGACCGGACCGCAGCGACGCACGGATGCACGCCAAGACCGTAGGATCCTACGCAGTGCCGTAGGGGACCACACCGCCACTTCGCAGCAAATTAGGGACACTGTTGCTCCTGGGGTATCGGCGAGGACCATTCGCAACCGTCTCCATGAAGCTGGGCTACGGTCCCGCACACCGTTAGGCCGTCTTCCGCTCACGCCCCAACATCGTGCAGCCCGCCTCCAGTGGTGTCGCGACAGGCGTGACTGGAGGGACGAATGGAGACGTGTCGTCTTCAGCGATGAGAGTCGCTTCTGCCTTGGTGCCAATGATGGTCGTATGCGTGTTTGGCGCCGTGCAGGTGAGCGCCACAATCAGGACTGCATACGACCGAGGCACACAGGGCCAACACCCGGCATCATGGTGTGGGGAGCGATCTCCTACACTGGCCGTACACCACTGGTGATCGTCGAGGGGACACTGAATAGTGCACGGTACATCCAAACCGTCATCGAACCCATCGTTCTACCATTCCTAGACCGGCAAGGGAACTTGCTGTTCCAACAGGACAATGCACGTCCGCATGTATCCCGTGCCACCCAACGTGCTCTAGAAGGTGTAAGTCAACTACCCTGGCCAGCAAGATCTCCGGATCTGTCCCCCATTGAGCATGTTTGGGACTGGATGAAGCGTCGTCTCACGCGGTCTGCACGTCCAGCACGAACGCTGGTCCAACTGAGGCGCCAGGTGGAAATGGCATGGCAAGCCGTTCCACAAGACTACATCCAGCATCTCTACGATCGTCTCCATGGGAGAATAGCAGCCTGCATTGCTGCGAAAGGTGGATATACACTGTACTAGTGCCGACATTGTGCGTGCTCTGTTGCCTGTGTCTATGTGCCTGTGGTTCTGTCAGTGTGATCATGTGATGTATCTGACCCCAGGAATGTGTCAATAAAGTTTCCCCTTCCTGGGACAATGAATTCACGGTGTTCTTATTTCAATTTCCAGGAGTGCAAATGCGGCGGTAGTTTCTCACTCATGAAATAATGGATGAAGTGGTGATATGTTGTAACCTAGGCATCAAGACTACTTATCCTAAGTACTCTTGTACACTGTCCGTCATTCATGAGGTAGATGGAGTTGAAATTGAAGTCCTTTTTGGTCTAATATAATTTGGGGGAGTACACGTGGTTGGTAGGGTAAATTTGGAAGTACTGCGGGACAGAAATGGTACAGGATTAGAAATGTTCTATTCTACAATGAACTTGCAGACTTTCTAGATTCTGTCACAGTGTGTAAGATTTGACGATAAGTCATCTACGTCCGAGAGATGGATAGATGATAAAATGGCTCTTATATGAAATTCGTTTGTTCACTAAAATGCGACTGGCGTACTATCCTCTTCGAGAAATGTGACTATAGTTGATATGCTTGTAAAATTTCAAGGACGATGTAGTTATCGAATCTACATTCCTTCCAAACTTAGCACATACTGAATGAAAGTGTACAATCTAGATCATGCAAGAACAGCTTACACCGCAAGTTTCGAAGTTTATTTAGGAGAGCAACCAAATGGATGTTATAAGACTAGTGGCTGCAGAGCTAATGTTGTGAAAAGGTTGTGTAAATATACAAACATTTACTCAAATACAAAGCAAAATGGGGGTGCCTACTTTATATACACAACATAATTCAATGTCAAGCATTTTTGTATTCCCAATCAGTAAAAAATAGGAGAGAGAAGCAAACTGGGCCTAAGAGACCCATCGTAACGAAGGTGCTACAAGCGAACACAGTAGCAGTTCAAAGCTAACAATGTTGAACGGCCGTAGTGCCAACGCACAAATCTGCACACACTTGTCCCTGAGTGTCTCTTTATCGCTGCTCCTAGCTATTGTAGCTGTCTAATGTCTGATACTTCTGCACGTATGTCTTTTCACACTCTAGGTGCTTCCTTTGTATACGAGTAAAGCTCTCTTCGGTATTGAACGTAATCCACAAGCTCATAAGTATCACTTTAACCACAGTATGGAATTAAAAATAGCCGTAATAAACATGCGTTCTCTAGAAAACAGCTCCCATTTTTTCTCGTTTCTCTAACTCAGTGAAGCATTTTTTTTCGGAAACTATAAGGCAACAAAAAGTAAAGCGGAAAATATTGTGATTATTATTCCCACATTGCCCAAGTTTAAATCTGGTGGACGATCCCTTCAGTATATTATTAACATCATTCAGATCTCTATGAAGTCTAAGGAACACAGTTTCTATTTCCGTTCGCAAAATGTACTGTCTATTTTATATTATTTTTAACAGCGACCTTCGTCCGTGACTGAACTTTTCAGCTTTATGTGGACCTATCTTAAATTAGACATGAGTAAAAGAAATGCATCAGCCTTTTATAGTTTGCAATGGGCACGTCCAGCGTCCTGCCTGTCTGACGTTAATCGTGTTTTCTAAAACTCTGAATTAAATGTAAATAAACTTGGCATCGGACTTGCAAAAGCACAGCGCAGGGTCTAAATTGCGTCCTGTTATTGTAATAAAAACACACCAGATAACGAGAAGCTGTGCTACACACCACTGTGTTATTAATACTTTAAAGCAGAAGGCAGTTGGGGAAATTTAGATTTTAATAGCTATAGAGTGTTTGATAAACTTTCATTCAGTGGAACTGACGCCTCCCCAAAAAACTGCGCATTCAGCGAAGTGCGTCAGTAATTAACCCATTTTACGTGATGACATTGTAATTTGAATAATGCATTCAAAATATCTGGTTGAGAGCAGATTATTTCCATTATTAAACGCAGATCATATATTTCACAGTAAGACTTAAACAGACGAAGCGAAGACTAGAAGTGACTACGAGATCAAATGAAATTTAGTTTCACTAGTTTTTACGGTCAGAAAGTGGAAGCAATTAGCAGCAGTGAATGCAGAAGTTTTTATTCAATATAGCGTCTTTGGTTCACTTACTTCAAAGCATATCTGATACGAGTGTGCAAAGTCCGCATTCGTAACAACTTTCGCAAATAAACTAAAAGCTCTAGTAATATACTACAAGCCTTTAAACCCTCAGTTCAGAAAGTAAAAGAGACATGCAAGTAAATCTTGAACACTCCTACTTGACGTGGCTCTAAGAGAAAACTTCGGGAAAGTCAGATAACATTATCGTGCGCTCCCTGTTCATCTAACATGAAATGACACGAATTTCTAGTGTAATTAAACTAGTACCTTGAACGTATCCCAGCAGGAACTAGCCCGGCGTGTTCCGGGTCTGTGCAGCAAGAACGGTAGTCCCGTCTGCAAACATTTGCATAACGTCTCCTTTCTCCGTTATATCTCTGCAAGAAACGGCACTGGGGTGCCTACGAGTGTGACGCGTGCAGTGGAAGTTGATAGCAGGCGAGCCGTGGCAGGCTCGCTAGGCCACATGGCCCTGCGAGTACGAGTCACGGCGGTAACGAGCTACCAGCAAGCCTGAAGCCTCAGCTGACCGACTCTACTGTGAGATTAAGAAACTTCAGCCGTTATGAGGAGAATGACATACTACGTTAAGTTTATTGCATACACTACGCAACTTGCTGCTGCGCTGAACCAGCTGCGCTTGAAAGGTGTTCGATTTGTGTGGTCCCAAGTGTGTCAGGATGTATTTCAGTACTTAAAGGACGCGTTGTTAAGTGGTCGTTGTCTAATTCATTTTCCTCCCTCCAAACCCGTATTTTTAGCTGCGAAGGCATGTTCTTATGGTATTGGAGATGCGATCTCCCATAGAACTGGTACATCTTATAGCCTCATTGCTTCTGCCTCGAAAACTCTCAACAAAGCACATCGCAATTATAGTCATTTTGAAAAAGTGGTACTAACCTTTATCTTTGGCAGAGCTCTCCATATTGCTAGACCATGAGGGCAGCATATCAAGTAGAGGGCTCTTAACACATTTTCTTAGAAATTAAAGAATAAAACCGTAACGAAATTTAGTATTGTTTAACACAAATACAATATTCAGTGGAAACTCTATATACACTTTTCTAATTTAGCGAGAGGTGTGAAATTTGTCTTCTGGATTCAAAATTATCTCAATCTGTGTCTGTAATTATCTACTGTAGGATTAAAATATTTGGCAAATGTTCGTCTCTGACATTTCTACTGCATTTAGAGTTTTGAAATTTCATCAAATAAGATATTTACTCACACCTGTAGGTAGTACCACATGCAAATAACAAACCTGTTGCAAACTCTTTGACGTTTCAGATGATTTCCTTCTGGAAGAAACTTTTAAAAGTAACCAAGGCTTCCTTTTTTACACTTGACTTTCATGGTATCATCAGCCTGCAGATCAATGATTTGTATTTGGAGTGGTTGAACACCTTTCACTTCACCTCTACAAACAACAAGACTTGAGTAGTATGAGAGTGCTCTATGAATTCGTTCAGAGACATTGAGTATCAAGGAAACTTAGGTGTCTCTTCTTGTAACTAATTTGATAAATTACAAACAATATTATCTTTAACAATTTGTTTTCTGCCATATCTTCGGTTGCATGTAATATTATGTTAATAATTTGTACATCTTCAGATCCGTCTAATCACAACCAAGCAAAGCAAATTATTCTTGCGATTCACGTTTGGCATTTATTATTTCCAAGGCATCTTCAGTTGCAAATGCTGTTTTTCTCCTGATGTCTGCCATACGAAATTACCTTTACACAAAACTAAGGAAACGTATCTTCAGTTCTAGAAGGCATTGTGTTTGTTGAAAGAATAACTGATTTACATTGTTAGATTTCGTCAGGATTCAGTTCTTCTCCTGTAATTAAAATGAATTTCTTTATGTAATCACTTTCAGTGAATGACTTGCCTTGTTTGGCGATTTCATTAGCAATTCGTAAACTATCTTTCGTAATGTCTACACCTTCCTGAACACCTTTCCTAAAAATGCTTTGCTGGAAACCGAGCCCAAGTTTCCATGTTTCGAGTTTATGTTCACGTACCATATCCGTGAATATATAAAACTGGGCATCATAACTTTTCGTAGTGGTGGCGAATATTGTGTGAGTCAAGAACAACAATAACTTCGTTACTGATAACACACATTCTTTTGTTGTCCTTCTTTATAAGGAAACTTTTCACGGGCCACGTTTTGTGAACGTTGCGACACACAGAATCCAATTTTTACGTTTTAGTTGAATCGGACATGTTGTACGCGTATTCGTATGGAAGAAAACTTGTCAACACGATACAGCCAGGAAGTCACAGTCAGTTGCAGGCTCTGCGCCCCTGGAGGCATCTCTGTTGCAGTGCTATTTATCAGCAAGTGAAGATAATACCACTAGCGACCCCTCTTAAGAATTAAAGGAGCCGGAATACTTGCGCGCTAACTTTAAAAAAATTCCCTCTCGAGCGCAGGTCGGATTAAATACCTTCGCTGGGCGGATGTGTCCCACGCGCTGTAGTTTGGAGACCCCTGATACATGGTGTTACCAAGTTCCACCAAAATCTGCAGGTTCGAAAGTTCTATTTGTTTACAGATCATCGGCCTTTAAGGGCTTTGTTCAATCCTTCCGAGCCTGTCCCACTACGGACAGCTCAAAAGTCGCAACATCGAGCTCTGTTGTTGGCTAATTACCAGTACAAGTTGTCTTACAGTCCCATTGCACATCATTCGAATGCAGACTGTTTATCTCGGTAATCGGTCGGTACCGACATAGCGTTTTATTCGTCTGGGGAAAAATGTTATCAAATTGATATTCAAGGTTTTGTACTTATTCAGAATTTTCTACTTGACTACTTTTGGAGTATTGTTGGAGCGACTGTTTCCGACCCAGCTTTCAGGGTAGTTCTGCAAAATGTGGTACGTGGATATCCACGTGATGAAAGGAATTGCCCGGTGAGCAGTGCGTCGCTGCGCTACGCATCGTGACGCACTGTCCGTCCGGTCAGATGTTCTGTTGCTGAGTACAGAGAATGGTGAAGCATTCGTCGTGATTCCTCACTCCTTCCGGTGACAAGTTTTGTCATTGTTGTACCAAGGTCATTTGGGCGTGGTTCGCACAAAAAAATACACCCGACGTCATTTTACTTCCCAGGTCATGGACGCCCAGGTTCATCAAATGTCGTCTCGTTGCAATGTTTGTGCAGAGCATCAGTCCGCTCCGCCACAACACTTTTTCCAGTGGCCACATCCCTCGACAACGTGGTAAAGCATTGACATGTGAAATGTATTCGCAGTTGCGGATACGAACAAGCATCAGCCGTATAAGAATATGACGACAGTGACAATGAAAATTAGTACCTAACTGGAACTCGAACGCAGATTTCCCGCTTTACGTGAGCGGTCGCCTTAACAGCTTTGGTTATCCGTGCACGATCGACGGCCAGACCCAGACTTCCGTACGTCGTCGTTCATGTGTTACAACCTGCACTCGTACACATTCTATATTTCTCGTACAGGTGGTGGGGACATTTAATTGAAAGTCACTGCCTATTATCGGCGAATAAATACGATATTTCAGTGCCTCTGTTGTTAAGAAGTACGATGCAACCTTCCTTCGGACATACATGCAAGAATGTTATTCTTAACAACACAGGCAATGTAATGTCGTATTTCTTTGCCGATACCAGGCAGCGACTCTCAGTTAAAATGCCCTCCCTTGTATGGGAATTACATAATATATGTACGAGTGCAGGTTGTGACGCGGGAACGATGACATATGGTAGTTTGGGTCCAGGGATGACTCGTGCACGGATAGCCGAAGCGGTTAAGGCGACCCCTTGCGTAACGCGGGGGAAATCTGGGTTGGAGTCCCCGTCCGGCACAAATTTCCTCTGTAGTCATTACATTATACAGCTGATGGTTTCCGTATTCGCAATAGCGAATGCATTTCATGACGGCTATAATCGCCGCAGTGCCCGTTCCTTCGGGCATACATGCATGTCCGATGGAACATTTCATAGTACTTCTTAACAAGATAGGCACCGGAATATCGCACAGCTATTTATATGTGTTGGAGGTAGACGCTTGGAGTAAATATCCTTTTGAAGTCTATATCTACATCTAAATACACACTCCTCAAGCCACAGTATGGTGCGTGGCGCAGAGTACAGTGTCCCACTATTAATCATTTCTCTATCTGTTCCGCTCGCAAGCAGAACGAGTGAAAAGCGAATCTTTATTTGCCTCTATATCAGCTCTAATTTCCCTTATGTTCGTGGTCCTTACGTGAATTGTACGTTCGCCACCAGTAGGATCGTTCTGCAGTCAGCTTCAGATAGTAAGTAGTGTTCCTTGAAAGTAACGTCGCCTTCCCTCCAAGGATTCCGGTTTGAGTTCCTGAAACTTCTGCGTAATACTTGCATGTGTATCAAACCTACCGTAACAAATTTATCAACCGCCTCTGAATTGCTTAGATGTCTTCCCGTAATCAGACCTTGGGGAGGGAAGGGAAGCGGGCCCTCATACTCAAACAGTATTCAAGAATAGGTCTCACAGCTGTTCTACACCCGGTCTCCTTTACAGATGAACTACGCTTCCCCTAAATTCTCGCAATAAACCGAAGTCGACCATTCACCTTTCTCACTGCAGTCCTTACATGCTCGTTCCATTTCCTATTGCTTTACTACGTTACGCCTAGATATTTAATCGACCAGACTGTCAATTAGCGCACTACTGATACTGTATTCGAACATTTCGGGATTGTTTTTCCTACTTATCTGCAGTAACTTGCATTATTCTACATTTGGAGTAAGCTGCCATTCATCACACCAACCAGAATTTTCGTCTAACGTAAGCCATCTTGTATCCTGCGACATTCATTCAACGACGACAGCTTCTTCTACACCACACCATCAACAACAAACAGTCGCAGTTTACTGCTCACCCTGTTTGTCAGACCATTTATGTATATAGAGAATAACAGTTGTCCTATCACACTTCCCTGAGGAACCTCTGACGATACCCTTGTCTCTGATGAACCCTCGCCGTAGAGGACAACGCACTACATCCTGTTACTTAAGACATCTTCTAGCAACTCACATGCCTGGGAACCTATTCCGTATGTCCATACCACCGTTAACAGTCTGCAGCGGGGCGCCGGGCCAAACGCTTTTGGGATATCTAGGAATATGGAATCTACCCGTTGCCCTTCATAGATAGTTGTTCGCAGGTTAAAATGTGACAAAAGGGCAAGCCGAGTTTCGCATGAGCGAAGCTTTCTAAAATTCGCGTGCAGAAACTTTTCCATTTCTACCAACTTCATTATGTGCGAACTGAGAATACGGTCAAGAATTTTGCAGTATACCCGTGTTAAGGATATTGGTCTGCAGTCTTACGAGTCAGTTATTATACCATTCTTATATGTAGGTTTCATCTGCCCTTTTTTTCATTCGCTTGGGACTTTGCGCCGGCGAGAGATTCGTGATCGAAGTAAGCTTAGTATGTGGGCAGTGCCACAGAGTATTCAACTATTTCTTTTGCTTCTCCGTGCCAGGAATGCCTATTACGTGTCGGATCTCTTTTTGCCCAGCAGTTCGACGTGGCATGGACTCACCAAGTCGTTCGAAGTCCCCTGCAGAAATCCTGAGCCATGCTATCTGTATATCCGTCCATAACTGCGAAGTTGTAGCCTGTGCAGAATTTTGTGCACGAACTGACCTCTCGATTGTATCCCATAAACGTCCGACGGGATTCATGTCTGGAGATCTGGATGTCCAAACCATTCGTTCGAATCGTCCATAATGTTCTTCAAACCAATTGCAAACAATTGTGACCAGGCTACATGACGCGTTGTCATCCACAAAACGTCCATCTTTGTTTGGTAACATGAAGCCCATGAATGGCTGCAAATGGTCTCCAAGTATCCGAAAATAACCACTTCCAATCAATGATCGGTTCAGTTCGACTAGAGGACTCAGTCAATTTCGTGTAAACACAGCCCTCACCATTATGGAGCCACCACCAGCATGAACGGTATCTTGTTTGACAACTTGCGTCTATTGCTTCGTGGGGTCTGCAACACAATAGATTCCTACCATCAGGTGATACTAATTGAAATCGGGATTCATCTAACCAGACACGGTTTTCCGGTCGTCTATGGGCTAACCGATATGGTCACGAGTCCAGGGGAGGTGCTGCAGTCAGCTGTAGACAAACGCACTGGCGTCAGTCATCTGCTTCCATTGCCCATTAACGCCAGAGTTCGCCGCACTATCTTAACAGATACGTTCTTCGCACTTCCGACATTGAGATCTGTGGTTATATCAAGCAGTGTTGCTTGTCCGTTAGCACTGACGTCTCTACACAAACACTGCTGCTCTCGGTCGTGAAGTGAAGGCCGTCGGCCATTATGCTGTCTGTGGTGAGATGTAATGCCTGAAATGTTGTATTCTGGGCACACTCTTGAGACTGTTGATCCCAGAATACTGAATTCCCTAACGATTTCCAAAATGGAATGTCTCATGCGTCTAGCTCCAAGTGCCATTGGCATTCAAAGACTATTAGTTCCCGTCGTGCGGCCATAACCACGTCGGTGACAGTCTCACATGAAGCATTTGACTACGAAGGACAGCGCCGCCAATGCACTGCCCTTTCACCCTTTTATGCCTTGTGCACGCTGTACCAACGCCATCTGTAAATGTGCATATCGCTATCCCATGACTTCCTTGAGCTCAGTGTGCTACACGGTCGTCACCATACCCTGTTGTATCGTCTGCGGCTGCCGCGGAAACGTCTCGTCCCATCGGGTCATATAAAGTTTTAGCCATAGGACGAAGTTTTCGTAAGAGTTATTGTCAAGAAACAGCGTCGGGACCACGACACAATCACACAAGGTTCCTCTGAGCTGCACCGCCGTCAACAGAACATGCTGTGGCACTCATGTTAGTGATTCTGCAGCAGACCCAGCCCGCTGCTATGGTCCGCAACAACAGTCCTCATCGTCTCTTCGCCCATCGCTGTCGGCACCTTCCAGAGCGGTGCCGATGGAAATCGACGTCACGCCACCGTCACCGCCGACACTGCCGCCGTCTCTGACGAAGCCATCGGTCCTGCAACCTGAGCCCACGTCCATGAATGGGGGAGTACCCCTCGTGGCCGGCTTTTCGGCCGGTGTTCCCGGTTACTCGCAAGATGGATACTGGAGTGCGGACAGGGAGAAGCATTGGCTGTCATTTCCTCACCGTCGTCACGTGACCCAGCACTACGTTGTCGGTGCGGCGGTTTGGGACGGAGTAATGTGGTGGCGCCCGAAGAGTGAGGTGCCAGGTTACAGTTGGCATCTCACGACGGCACAGCACTGTAAAGACAGTCGCTGCCAGAAGCAGTCACGAATAAGAGGAGGTTTCGAAAACACGTTGAGAAGAGGTTCCACACCTCCCTTGAAAACCGTACGGGACCATTATTTAATCATTTCGGGACGATTGAAAGCGGTTTTCGATACCAGCGGTATTTATACACCGTATTGCGCATGGTAATGTGTTGTGTTCGTGGTGTTTCCATTTTGCATTCATTTTTTGTCCATCCCTTGTATTTCCAAATTTTTTAATAGAAATTATATGCTGTTATACTTGCGACAACGATGACCGATATCAAAAGATACACAAGAACAACAATATGGATTAATGTGACATTAACGAATATCTGTGAAATAATTATGATTTTACTAGCATACGTACGTTAAAGGCACCGACTCGTACACATATAGCTTTGCAACAACTGCCAAAACTAACGTGTTTCCATAACAACAAAAATGTGTCTCCAATTTCTTTGATGAGAATTAAATACAGCGGTAATTAAAACATCTTCAATCAAGTAAGTAATAATCCTTGTAGTATATGTCGGGATATGACTTCTTCGAAGGCATAATTCATAAGTGGTACTAATGCATTCAGTGTATAAATTTTCTGTTTCAGATACTTGAAAATGGACTAAGGCCGACATTGTACAATAGCACTTCAAACAGAGAAAATGTCAGCTGAAGCCATCACAAAATCGATTAAAAGAATTAATCGCAGCTTTGGACTCTGTCGCAATGAAAATTAAAGAGGTCGAGGTTGAAATTAAAGCTCGAGAATGTGTGTGTGGATATAATAAAGAGATGGAGATTAAAATTAAAACTCCAATGTGTCTGACTGATAACGAGGAAACATATTAAAATCTCGTCCCTAATAATTACATAACTGAGTCAATATTAAAAGTCCTTCCACAACCCACTCTTTATTTGTCGAAGTAGAGGGTTGATCTGAGCATAAAAATGGCCTCTGCTAATAGGAGGGCAGTGATTTAATGAGCCCAACAAATACTGATATCGCGATATTGCAGTGCCTGTGTTATTCCGAATACGATGCAAAGTTCCTTTGGACATACATGCATGTCCAAAAGAAAATGCCCTGCGGCGATTACAGCCGTTATGAAATACATTAAATACATTAAATGTATTCGCAAATTCTTATATAGACAACCATCAGCTGCAGAATGGAATAACGACAGTGAAAATTTGTGCCGGGCCGGGACTCGATCCCGGATTTCTCTCGTGCGCCCTGTGCATTGTAATAGCGCTCTAATTAACTTGTATGCTGTGCCGTGTAAATAGGCCAATGTCATTACGCGAAGTCATCGTGCTCTCAACCATGGCGCGCAAGTTTACCCCTCCAACCTCCAACCCCCACCCCCTCGAGCAATTTTAATTTTTATAATTCGACTGTTTTAGCGACGTAATATTCCATGTATACTTTGCCCAGCGTGAACTGCCGTCAGCAGCAATCAGCCGGACAGAAGATGTGTGATAGAACGTGTTGGTTAATTCTCCTTTTTCTTATAACAACATTGTTAAAATGGTTCAAATGGCTCTGAGCACTATTGGACTTAACATCGGAGGTCATCAGTCCCATAGAACGTGGAACTACTTAAACCTAATTAACCTAAGGACAGCACACACATCCATGCCCCAGGCAGGATTCGAACCCGCGACGGCAGCAGTCGCTCGGTTCCGGCCTGATGCGCCTAGAACCGCTCGACCACCGCGGCCGGCCAACAGTTATTATTAGCAAAATCCGTCAATTCGCATGAGTGCATCTCACTGGTCCAACGCAATGTGATGGCAACAGCGAACGTTGTACTGCTTCCATGCAAGACTTAGAGAATTACTGTATGTATTTTCTCACAGACGCGCTAACCTATGTGATCAAGCAATATCTTTAGAACATTCTTTGTACACACTATATACAGTGTGTCTCTCCTAAGAGTCGTTAGGCGTAATTTCTCTGGCGTTTAAGCAAATAATTTCAATTTTTTTTCCACTTTTTAGCTGGAGTAAGTCCAGAGATGGTGCTCATCAAGTCTTTCAAGCGATTCTCAGTATCGGTGGAAACCGTCGGTTTGTTTCCCGTCGCAAAACAAATGAGTTTTAAAGCGAGATTTTACTTGCCCACTCGATAGAACGGTCCCAGATTAGTGTAGTGTGAATTACTTTTATTGAGATGTCTTTTGTACTCCAACAGCGACAGTATGACAGTGGCCCGATACCGCCAAGCATGCAGCGCTACTAAGCTGGACTGCTGTTTATTTTTCGCGTTTTACTGTCCCTGTTAACATACGTTGTAGAAACGAATCTCGGACTTGATTATTTTGTAGCGCTCTGTCAAATGGGCACATAAAATCCCGATTTAAAAATGATTTTGTTTGTAATGCGAAACCAACTGAAGCTCTCTGTTGACAATGGGTGTCACATGAGAGACATGACGAGCAGGAATTGTTTGGGCTGACTCCAGCTAACAACGCAAAAACGAAATTGTAATGCCGAGACACCAGAGACAATGCGCCTGATGGCTAGATATATTTAATGTGTTTATACTTAGGTTTTGTTGTTATCGTGACGGAACGTGATCTTATGCTGGACCAGGACATAGATGTGTTCTCTAATGTACTATTGCCTCGAGAGCGGCAGCCACTGTTCGCAGGACATCTTCCTGATTTCCCGGACCGGTTGTTCGACTATGCAGCAGCAACCGTCTGCAGCCCAAGGAGCCCCTAATCCAATCAATTCTGGCAGAGCTTTTGGACCTGCCACAGCAGCAGCGTTCTGCATGAAGACACGACTGTTTATTTGGTCTGTCAAGCAGTCAGAAAGAATACAGATTGACAGTAAGTGGCTATTATGTAATGGTCGGTTGTAGACTGGCGGTATATACAAGCTGATTTAGCTCCACCTTCGACGTCGTTTTGTCCAACCTGCAATGTTGTATCTGTCCTTCAAAATGTGTGTGTGTGGGTGGTAAGTTCCTATGTGACCAAACTACTGAGGTCATCGGCCCCTAGGCTTATACATTACTTAATCTAACTTAAACTAACTTACGCTTAGGACAACACACACACCCATGCCCGAGGGAGGACTCGAAATTCCGACGGAGGTAGCCGCGGGAACCGTGGCATGACGCCCGAGACCGCGCGGCTACACCGCGTGGCTATCTGTTCTTCAAAAGCCACGCACCCGATCTACATATTCTGCTGCTCGCTACACGCAAACTATCAGTCATACAGAAAACTGAACAAGACGTTTTGTAGGAAATTTGATATAGTTAATCAAGTAGTGCGATACGTTTTCGTTAGAGGCCGTAGTCGCGTTATTCAAGAAAAACGTCCAAACGGACGCCATTCCACTCTCACGCTCAGCCCCCACCGATTAGGATTTCTAGTACGTCGTTAACGGTGCTCACCCCTACCACCGTAAAAAAATGTGTAACTGTAAGAATTATTTCCGACATTCTGCATCTTTTGGTCTTCGCTGTCTTGTCTTACAGGCCACCGGGTTAGTCGAGCACTTACAAATTGAAAATAGGCGTTCGTATAAGCTTCACCAAACAATTTTATGAATTTTATCAATCAAAAATTAACAATTACATCATTGTATTTGGCAGGCTTTCAGACTGCGATACAACTGTGCTTGTAAGAGTTAACTTTGGATTGAACTGTCAACAGAATTAGTTTTAACGAAATAGGTGACTATGCTGGTGGCGAAATAGACCAATCATTAGAAACCAAATAAGGTCGAAAATAGGGAATAGTTCTTGCAGTCGTTAATGTTTGTACGGTGGTAGGAGGGACTGCCTCAAATAACATAGTACAAGTCCTAACTGGTGACGGATGAGTGTGGGGCTGAAGGTGCGCTTAAAGGTAACTATTGTAAGTTTTTAGTGAGTAACTTGAAAACCGTGGCCTCTTGCGAAAACGTATCCCAGTACAAAATTTGGTAACATTAAATTTCGCTTTAGAAGGCCCTATCTACTTTCTCTTTAGGGCTAATAGTTCACGTGTAGAAAGCAAGAGTATAAAAATCCTGCACCTGGTTTTTGAAGGCCAGATATAACACTGAGGGTTGCATAAGACGACAGGAACCTGAGAAAAGTGTACCACATGAATATAATTAAACTTCCCCTATTTAACACGTTATGATACGGAATATTATTACCATACGAGTACCAAATTTGGTAGTATTAATGTCCACAGTATGGGGTGCATGATTTCCATGCTTCACGGCGCCACCACCCAGTTATAACTATTGCCACCAGGTGCCGTGAACAGTCATTGTGATTCATAGTCTGACACAAATGACTAGTCGCAGTGCACTTGTTGACGTGTCAACATGAGCTTCGACAAAAGGAGCAGGGCATTATTGGTGAAGCTCTATTATCAAAACAACAGTCATGCTGCAGCTGCACTTCGAGAATATCGCCGGATGTAAGGATTACGGAAGGGTCCTCTTTCTCCACCGGCTGTGCGGAGTGTGATGAAGAAGTTCGAATCAACCGTAGAACTGGTCGTCGCCCCGTGAAGAGGCCGACGACCAGTTGCACCACAGGTGCTTGATGAAATGGCTGTTGCTATGGCAGACAACGCTGCGCGCAATTCCCGATTGTCAAGCAGTGGGCGTACTGTGTAACGACAGTTGAACATCCCGTGGTCCACTGTATGGAAGTTTCTTCGAACCATTTTCAAATGGTATCCGTATTAAGATTCAATTCGTACAGCAGATTGCACCACAGGACGCACAACGACGTGTTGACTTCGCTCTCCGCTTTCTCGCAAGGATTGAATTTTACGGCCATCCCATGGATGAGGTGACCACATTCCCAAATGTGGGAATCTACACCAACATTCACTGTGCATGAAGTTCCTATGTATGGTGAACGTGTCACCGTATGGCGTGGCTCCACGACTACGTTCATCATCGCCCAGTCTTTTTTGAACAGATTGGCGCTCAAGGAGCAAAGAAGTGCAGTATGACTGGCAACCAATCCTGCGATATGCTTCGCCAACATTTCGTACCGCCCTACAGGAGAGAGACGCATTGAACTCAACAGTTTTCATGCAAGACGGGGTCCCACCGCACGTCGCTCGTGAAGTTCCTATGCTTCCCCGAAACTTATTTGGAAACTATCGAATTATTTGCTATCGTTTCCAAATGCTTGGCCGACATGATCACCTGATCTCAGTCCCTGTGATTTCTAGTTGTGGGGCTACCTGAAGGACAAGGTTTACTAGGGAAGCATTCACACATGTACTGATCTGAAGCGCAGCATATCAAGAGAGGTGGGCAGCTACCTATTGACGTGCTTAGTTCTGTTGTGCAGAATGCAATCCAGGCATTCAGAATCTTCTGGACACTGATGAGAGCCTTTTGTAACAGTAATAGTACCGGTATGTAATGGTATGATGAACCGTAGCAGCACATTAAAATTATTTCATTTGGATTGATTCTGCATAATTTCTCTTCCCCATTTCCTTGACATCAATGCTACAAGTTTGGTACTCGTACGATAACTAGATCACTTGTTATAACGTGTTAAATAAGGAAAGTTTAATTATAACCACCTGATATACACTACTGGCCATTAAAATTGCCACACCAAGAAGAAATGCAGATGATAAACGGGTATTCACTGGACAAATATATTACACTAGAACTGACATGTGATTACACTTTCAAGCAATTTGGGTGCATAGATCCTGAGAAATCAATACCCAGAACAACCACCTCTGGCCGCAATAACGGCCTTGATACGCCTGGGCGTTGAGTCAAACAGAGCTTGGATGGCGTGTACAGGTACAGCTGCCCATACAGATTCAACACGATACCACGGCTCATCAAGAGTAGTGACTGGCGTATTGTGACGAGCCAGTTGCTCGGCCACCATTGACCAGACATTTTCAATTGGTGAGAGATCTGGCTGGCCAGGGCAGAAATCGAATATTTTTTGTATCCAGAAAGGCCCGTACAGGACCTGCAACATGCGGTCGTGCATTATCCTGCTGAAATGTAGGGTTTCGCTGGGATCGAATGAAGGGTAGAGCCACGGGTCGTAACACATCTGAAATGTAACGTCCACTGTTCAAAGTGCCGTCAGTGCGAACAAGAGGTGACCGAGACGTGTAACCAATGACACCCCATACCATCACGCCGGGTGATACGCCAGTATGGCGATGACGGATACACGCTTCCAATGCGCGTTCAGCGCGATGTCGCCAAACACGGATGCGACCATCATGATGCTGTAAACAGAACCTGGATTCATCCGAAAAAAATGACGTTTTGCCATTCGTGCACCCAGGTTCGTCGTTGAGTACACCATCGCTGGCGCTCCTGTCTGTGATGCAGCGTCAAAGGTAACCGCAGCCATGGTCTCCGAGCTGACAGTCCATGCTGCTGGAAACGTCGTTGAACTGTTCGTGCAGATGGTTGTTGTCTTGCAAATGTGCCCATCTGTTGACTCAGGGATCGAAACATTGCTGCACGATCCGTTACAGCCATGCGGATAAGATGCCTGTCATCTCGACTGCTAGTGATACGAGGCCGTGGGGATCCAGCACGGCGTTCCGTATGACCCTCCTGAACCCTCCGATTCCATATTTTGCTAACAGTCATTGGCTCTCGATCAATGCGAGCAGCAATGTCGCGATACGATAAACCGCAATCACGATAGGCTACAATCCGACCTTTATCAAAGTCGGAAACGTGATGGTACGCATTTCTCCTCCTTACACGAGGCGTCACAACGTTTCTTTGTGTATGAGAAATCGGTTGGAAACTTTCCTCACGTCAACACGTTGTAGGTGTCGCCACCGGCGCCAACATTGTGTGAATGCTCTGAAAAGCTAATCACTTGCATATCACAGCATCTTCTTCCTGTCGATTAAATTTCGCGTCTGTAGCACGTCATCTTCGTGGTGTAGCAATTTTAATGGCCAGTAGTGTATCAGTATGGACCGCTAAAAAAGCATGTACATTTATCTGCTATTACCGACGTCGTCTTGCGCAACACACAACGTTATATCTGGCCTTTAAAAACCTACGAAACTGTTCTTTTCCTAATCCTATTAACCAATAAGAGGACACACGCTTGTAGTTTATTAAGTGTCATCAGATGAACATGCAGCAGTAGAGTCTTGTAACTGTCAGCTGTATCGCGTTTTTGAATTGATAGGTTGTTGTTAGCTTTGTTTGAGCAGTATGTACATTGGCAAAAGTGACTGTAAATGTGGCAGTTTGCTAGGACGCAAGGTCCGGACTATCGCGACTTTGTAACGGATTTACACACACGAAAAAGTATTGCATCACCTCGGTTCCGAGAGTTCCGGAAACTGTACAGAAAACTGGAATAGAGATCAACATCAACATCATTTCCTTCCCTTTTATTGCTCATAAACGCACACATTGCATGTTGTACCACCATACAGCGATACCTTCAGATGTGGTGTTTCAGACTGCTATACACACGTCCTCTTGAATTGATGCATGCCTGTATTCGTCGCGGCATACTATCCAAAAGTTCATCAAAGCACTGTTGGTCCATATTTCCCCGCTACTCAACGGCAATTCGGTGTAGCTCCCTCAGAGTGGTTGGTGGGTCATGTCGTCCATACGAAGCCCTTTTCAATCTATCCCGGGCATGTATGGTAGGGTTCGTGTCTGGAGAACATGCTGGCCACTCTAATAGAGCGGTGTCATTATCCTGAAGGAAGTCATTCACAAGATGTGCACGATGTCCACGATGGGGGCGTTAATTGTCGCCCATGAAGACCAATGCCTCGTCAATATGCTGCTGAAATGGTCGGAGGATGGTATTCACTTATCGTACAGCCGTTACGGCGCCTTGCATGACCACCAGCCGTGGACGTCGGCCCCACATAATGCCACCCCAAAACGTCAGGGAACCTCCACCTTGCTGCACTTGCTGGACAGTGTGTCTAAGGCCTTCAGTCTGACCGGGTTGCCTCCAAACACGTCTCTGACGATTGTCTGCTTGAAGGCATATGCGACATTCATCGGTGGAGAGAACGTGATTCCAGTCCTGAGTGGTCCATTAGTCATGTCTTTGGGCCCATCTCTACTTAGCTCCATGGTGTCGTGGTTACAAAGATGGACTTTGGCATGGACGTCTGGAGTGAAGTTGCGCATCATGCAGCCTGTTGCGCACAGTTTGAGTCGTAACACGACGTCCTGTGGCTGCACTAAAAGCATTATTCAATATGGTGGCGTTGCTGTCAGGGTTCTTCCGAGCCATAAACCGTACGTAGCGCTCATCCACTGCAGTAGTAGCCCTTGAGCGGTCTGAGCGAGGCATGTCATCGACAGTTCCTGTGTCTCTGTACCTCCTCCATGTCCGAACAACATCACTTTGGTTCACTTCGAGACGCCTGGGCACTTCCATTGTTGAGAGCCCTTCCTGGCACGAAGGAACAATGTGGACGCGATCGAACCGCGGTACTGACCGTCTGAGAATGGTTGAACTACCGACAACACGAGCCTTGTACCTCCTTCCTGGGGGAATGACTGGAAGTGATCGGCTGTGATGATGGTGATGATTGTTTACGTCTTTGGTCAAAGGGACTGTGTCTGTGATACAATATCCACACTCAACGTCTATCTTCAGGAGTTCTGGAAATTGGGGTGATGGAAAACTTTTTTTGGTCTGTGTACACGAAATATTCGGGTGCTGTGAATATGCGTTAGTGATTGCGTAAATTAGAGTATTTGTTCGACGTAATATCACTATTAGGCCCATGCATCTAGAAGCTGGTAAACTAGGTGTGTAATTGGTAAACTGACTTTACGACGCCACACATGCGCCACATACGCTTCAAGTAAAAGACAATCAGGCCTCATACGCTTCCATTACATCACAATTACGCAACAATTACGCTAAGACATACCCAGGAATACGCAATACATATACCGCTCACATGTTGTGCGTACGCCACAGTAAGATACTTCATCTACATCTACATGGATACTGTGCAAATCACATTTAGGTGCCTGGCACAGGGTGACAGTATAAAAAGATGTTGTACAATAGTATGTAAAAATTTAGTTGGGATGCGACAAACCGGAAATTGATAAAAATGGCAATTTGGTACGACGCCAAATCTGAAACTGGGAAAACAGGTTGAACGTAAGCGCAGATGTACCAGCCAAAACAGAATTGGCAGTTGTGTAAGTATATCCATTCCTGGAGATGTTGATTTCGATTAGAGAATATTTGTGGGCTGTGTATTAATGATTGTTGAACTGCTGGCATCCATATGCGCTATAGTGAGGGACAGAGTTAAAAAAAACTGGTGAGGTGGTGAGATACTTTGACACTGCAGCGTGGTTACATCATCGTGTGTGTGTGTGTGTGTGTGTGTGTGTGTGTGTGTGTGTGTGTGTGAATTCCAGCCCTTCAGGTGAATTGTGTGTGTGACTAGACCTACAAATAGTAGCCAATACTAGCATAATTATTATCTTTTGCGTATAGCATCAAAGTACTGCACCTTTTCTATAAGCACTACACAAATATCGAAATTGTGTGACCCATTTACATGAATTTTTCGGGTAATGTAAATATGCATTAATGATCGTGTATATCACAGTATTCGTGCGACGAAATGACTATTAGGCAGCTCGCATTTTTGCTGTCCCTATACACATTCGTTTCTGTCGAGTCTGTCATTGCTAGTAGAATTGACTATGTACTTTTGCAAGCCGCAACTTGTCAGGACGAACATTCTGCCTTTTGCCATGTGCAAGCCACAGCCTATGCCACTATGCAGGTGGTGTATTAACGCAACAGGAGTAAAATTTTTTATCACAATTCTGTGAAGTAATATTGCTTTGTATGTCTTAAGAACAAAAGAGCCAGTGCGCCAGACGCTGACTAGAATCTACTTTTCTATAGTTTTTATTACTTAACGAGGAAATCGAGACACTGTTGTATCACACCTTGTAGCATATTGTTAATCTGTTTCTGTGTGTGTTAAGCTTCGATTTAGAACTACAATATTTAACCTACTCATTCACAATATTTGCTTCACACATACGAGAAGAAGACGTTGGAATGTCCACATAACCCCTCTGCCAAGTGTAAACAGCAGTAAAAAGTCTTGGAATTGACCAAAATGCTAGCGGAAGAAAGTTGGTAGAATAGCGGCCTAACGTGAAAATAACACATCTCCTTTTGAGTGTTTGCCTGGCTGACTTTAACAGGATTAGGGGCACTGCCTCCAGTATAATGTGAATTAGAGCTAGAGATAAACTTTTGCTACCCATCGAAGGATCTAAGTATGGTCAAACCATGAACACTGTCCGTCTTTCACAACTTCGCACAGTAGAGAGATACCAACAGCAAAGTAGTTTCATGTATCTGCAAAGTGATTCGCCCTGTCAGTTGACACCAATACCAAATGCACAGAATGCTCATTGTCGACGTCAACGTCACCCCAACCAGCACAACAGACAGCTGAGCTACCTACTATAGATGACCCACCAGGTGGGTAAGGAAATATTCATTTTATAATTCGTTTTTCCCCTGGGATACTGGAATAATGTGCATCTTGTATGTGAGTATGTGTCAGCATCACATCCCAATACATACCAATAAATCAATAAATCAACTTAGACAGGCTGCACAGCACCAGGATGTCATGCAGCCGATCACCTTTATACTGAGTGGATTTCGCATCTTGCTGAAACCCCTTGGCGATGTGTGTCGGATACCACACGCGGGTTTAATGCTGTTTGATGTCATGCGGCCTCGTCCAAATTTAGTGATATGGAAATCACATAAGCTATAAGAATTGGAACTTCTACCTCAGAACTAAATAAACAGCTCGAACGAGAAAGCCTTTGATACAAACGTGAAACGCACAATAATAGTTCGTAGTGTGCTGTTGTGATAGTACACCATCAAATCCACGTTAAACATACAGAATCTGCGATATGACTGCAGAATTTGCTATCGTTTCAGCATATGTAAACACTGGACTGGTTTACAATCGACACAGTAAAACAGGTTTCTGTTATATTTCCTCGTGATAATTATAACCCAAATCATTTAATTCAGCGTGTTATAAATTCCAGGCTGATTAACAAATCCCATAGTTTGCACGTAAAAGATCCTATACACACTCAGGTATTTGTACCGACTTGTCTGGACACACAGTGTTTGTTTACACAGATAAATTGTTGTGGTTGGATGAATCGCCTATTGAAAAATGTTTATGTATTGCTGTCCCCTGTGTTCGGCTGTGCGAAGTCTGCCGTTGCTTGAATTTTCGCAGACCGCGTTCAGACAAGTCTGTGCTAGTCTGAGCATGTAATTGCTACGCAGACCACGCAGCCTGGTGTTTTAGCGTTGTATTGTGCTGCGGCTTTCTCTTGAAGTATAGGTATGAGCAGTTCTTCACAGGATTCACGTGGTTATATAGGCTGATTTATTCCACCGTGTACAAACTCTAGGGATTGATATGATAATTGGATGCGGAACAAAGAGCTCTCATGAACTCATGTCCGTAAGTGCATGGTTTACATGGTAGAGACCATTTATTCGATCATACATTGTTACAGAGACTGAGGTCTAATACGCGCTGTACCACTCTTCCACAGTTACAATATGTGTTGAAACTAATTTCCATGTGCCTCAATGCTTGCGTGTACGCGCCGTTGCATGTTCTGTCTCACACGTTCACATCGGTCAGGCTGCATGCTAACAGTGTCAAAGGCAGCATAAATACCCTGCTCCAGTGTCTCCACATCCGGAATGGGCTTTGCGTAAACGATACTTTTGAGATGGTCCCATGATCAGAAATCGCACGGGTTGAGATCCGGTGAACGAGCAGGCCATGCCACGGAACGCCCTCGTCCGATCCATCGACCAGGGAGAACACGATTGAGATGCATCTGCAATTAAATTGCGAATTGGGCTGGAGCGCCATCATGTAGCAGCCACATAACCCTTCGAATCATCAAAGGCACTTCTTCTAGCAGGACAGGCAAAGTCACCGGTAAGAAAGGCGGATAGTTTTGGACTGTTAGGCGACGTGGAAGGAAGACTGGTCTCAAAATATGGTCGCCAGTTATCCCAGCTCACACATTCCGGCTGCACCGATGCTGATGATTCACTGTCATCATACCATGGGGGTTCTTCATTATATCTAACAGAGGACTGTTCTGAAAGCTGAAGATACCACTCGAAGTATAGGTGGCCTCCTCTGTGGATAGGATGGATGACACAAATCCTGGAATCGTAGTTTCCTGGTGAAGAAACCAGTGACTAAACTGCTCCCGATGTGGAAAGTCTGTAGCTGGTGAGCACTGTAACGCTGTAAGTGCTAAGGGTAGTAACAATCCTCACGGAGAATGTTCCACTCGGTCGTCTGGCTTACCCTGTTCTGGCGGGCCAACTGCCTGCTACTGACACAGCAGTCGCCATCCACAGTGTTAAACACATTTTTGCCGGCCGATGTGGCCGAGCGATTCTAGGCTCTTCAGTCTGGAGACGCGTGACCGCTATGGTCACAGGTTCGAATCCTGCCTCGGGCATGGATGTGTGTGATGTCCTAAGGTTAGTTAGGTTTAAATAGTTCTAAGTTCTAGGGGACTGATGACTTCAGATGTTAAGTCCCATAGAGCTCAGAACCATTTGAACCATTTTAGAAACACATTTTCCTCCAAGTCTGCTGTCCGAACATTTCAGGTACGTCCTTTATGATTTTCTACTTCCTGAAACGATGCTGTCTCAGCCAACCGGTGAAACACTGTTGCAAACATTGAATGCGCTGGTTGTTTTGGGCGGGGATAGGTCGTCGATGACATTGTAATTCTGTCAGAGACAGCAAAGGACTTAGAAGAGCAGTTGAACGGAATGGATAGTGTCGTGAAAGGAGGATATAAGATGAACATCAACAAAAGCAAAACGAGGATAATGGAATGTAGTCGAATTAAGTCGGGTGATGCTGAGGGAATTAGATTAGGAAATGAGACACTTAAAGTAGTGAAGGAGTTTTGATATTTGGGGAGCAAAATAAGTGATGATGGTCGAAGTAGAGAGGATATCAAATGTAGACTGGCAATGGCAAGGAAAGTGTTTCTGAAGAAGAGAAATTTGTTAACATCGAGTATAGATTTAAGTGTCAGGAAGTCGTTTCTGAAAGTATTTGTATGGAGCGTAACCATGTATGGAAGTGAAACATGGACGATAACAAGTTTGGACAAGAAGAGAATAGAAGCTTTCGAAATGTGGTGCTACAGAAGAATGCTGAAGATTAGATGGGTAGATCATATAACGAATGAGGAGGTATTGAATAGGATTGGGGAGAAGTTTGTGGCACAACCTAGAAGAAAGAATCTGTTGCTAGGACATGTTCTGAGGCATCAAAGGATCACCAATTTAGTATTGGAGGGCAGCGTGGAGGGTAAAAATCGTAGAGGGGGACCAAGAGATGAATACACTAAACAGAGTCAGAAGGATGTAGGTTGAAGTAGGTACTGGGATATGAAGAAGCTTGCACAGGATAGAGTAGCATGGAGAGCTGCATCAAACCAGTCTCAGGGCTGAAGACCACAACAACAACAACAACAACAACCTTGCTGCCCTCCGCGCCTTGCAATTTGTCTTTCCGTACGTAAACACCATGTCGGCAAGCTCTAGGTTCGAATACGGAACTATTGTGTACAGCGCTGTATCACATTCACTACAAAGTGAGACAGCAAGAGAAGTGAATCGGACACAACATTACCAAATACAATGGCAAGAGAGAGGGGTTAGGGCAAGACGTATGAGGAACAGTACCACCCTCTAGGAGGAAACCATGCATACTGTAATTGTGGCTACATGCTACACCGCGTATTGCACCGCAGTCTCTGTAACAAAGTACGATTGGCAGATAGGCTCTATCGTGGAAATCATGCATTTCC